>NC_056660.1:12999687-13300625 GCF_018350195.1 Panthera tigris | reverse complement strand
AGGTGTTTGACCCTGTACCTACACGTGTTTGCTTGAAAGCATGACATAACCAGGTCCCATGATGATGTGTTTGTACACTCATAGTTGGCTGCTTTCGGAATAATCCCCAGCATTTTGCTACTGAGTCTGCATTCTGACCATTTAAGGTCCCCTGCACAATAATGCATTGTGATTGGACGATTCTAGTCTTTTAAGACAATGTGTTAGGTTTTTAGCAGAATGATAGTATTTACCTCAAAACAAACCTAAAGTCAAGTCATGGCATTTTAAGATATTGTAAACCAAATATGAGATGTAAAAGGCATTATTGAAGGTATTCGGGTGGGTCAGTGCTGTGCCTTTGAGTAGGATTCTAGGATGAAAATTTTCATAAGACCAAGATTTCAGTACGAGGGCTAATGTGTAATTATGATCAAAGTCAAAATGATACAATATTCTGGGATATCTGCAGGCTGCTTTTTGCTGGGGTACACATAGTATTACTCAGTGCACATTAAATAATAGGTTATATAGTGCTTAAGGCAAAGCAAAGTGAAATTATTTGCTTTTTGTTGAAAAATGAGTCACTAAAGACTCCAGAAATTGGAGTCTAGACAGAGTGAGTGAATAAACCAGGCAACAGACGAGCCAATCATTGCAACTGATCCCGACAGCTTTGCCTGCATCACTCTGCACTGCTCAGAGAGGTCATCGAAATGACTAGATCAGAAGGGCAGCTTCCCTTGTGTCTCCAGGTGGGTCCTTAGGTTCGTGTACCTGCAGTAAAACCACTGAATGAGGAAATAGAGCATAAACAGCACAGCAGCGCTTTGACATAACAGCACCTTGAACAATGATGCTCCTGAGGAGCAGGATTGAGGGTGGATGTCAGTTGGCTCCAGAATTTCTGTTTGGTGACTTTTTATGGGAATTGATCTGCCCACAGATCAACTGGCATTATTCACTTCGCGGTTAACCCAAACTCACTGGGGACCCATTGTTTCTCTTCTAGTGTAAAAGCGGCTCTCCTTTCCCAAGCAACTCATGCCTTGTCTCAAAGGAGGGCAAAGTCTTTACTTAGAAGTATAATATTCCCGTACAGGAGAGGAGAAAAATGCGGTTCCCAAGTTTCCAACAATTAGGAGGCATCTCCCTTCAAATCTGGAGGCAAAGGCTGTCTCTGGATTTGCTCACTGGGCCTCTCTGCATAGTCCAAAGCCCTGCACCTAACAGTGATGTTGACTTAATCACATTGACATTCTCTATAACAGGTATTCTTTGGAGGAGGTGGTTTCTTAAACAAAGCTAAGTTTTGCCTAAAGTGATTTCATTCGGCCATTTTTAGGAGCCAATGCCAAATTCAGTGCTTCTCCTGCTTTAACTTTATAAGGTTTGTTTTCTTTCTGTGTGAGTTTCTTCATCAATAAAAAGAAGATATAAACACTACTTCTAATCTTTTGATTGCATATCAAAGACACAAGAAGGCAAAAAATCCACAGCAGAATAATAGACCATGCAGGCGGCTGTGAGGTTGGGTGCTTTGTTTATCAGACAAATCCAGCTGCTCCCAGGCTTGGTTCTACCAAGAACGCGCGGGTGGGGAGGCACTGCTGATCTGGGCTGGAGCCCTGGGTGTGCTTTCCTCTTGAGCATCTCACTGTGGATCTGGCTGTTATTGACCAGGCTCTGGTTGAGGTCTCCCAACCTGTACCTCACCCCACTTTTCTCACTGAGACCCCTTTCCTCAAGGCTTGGACAAATACTGAGAGCAGGACAGAAGAGAAACAGAAGACAAGAGTGCTCAGTACACATTTAATAACAGTGCTTTTATTTTAATAGTAAATATATCCTCCACACATCCAGAGTGAGAGCCTGGAGGTTTGGGGAGGGTGTGGATATGGGTAGGTGGTACCTTCCATTCTACATAATGGAAGGGCAGACTTGGAGCATTCCAAGAAAACTTAGTTGCTGATTGAAAACTGAGGGCTCCTAGTGCATGATGACCTTCTCTCTGGGGCCTTACCTGCTATCTCCTGGGGCTTTACTGTCCTTAGCAGCTCAGTCCCTCTTCCCAGACTGTTCATAGCTGGTTACTCTGGCACCCAGAGTGCTCCTGTACCCATCCCAAGCTGCTGGTTCTGGGGCAAGCTCCTGGCTTCATCTGGGTCCTTTTATTCTCTTTTATTCCTCACCTTTCCTGCAGTGCTCTAAGATGCTGATTTATAGCATTCTAACCAAGTTGCCAGGAGAGTCCCTGCTTTTGTCACCCTCTTGCCCTTTCAGCCAGCTACCATTCTCTACCTCATTGTGTTGGGAGCCAGGAACTTCCTGGGTTTTGATTTATTTGTTTTTGGTCCAAAGACTGCCAGGTTAGACAGCTGATGAGCTGGAGGCATGGTTCTTGGTTCTGTTTCTTTTCTTTCCCATTACCAGGCTGAAAGAAAAAAGGCTGTGTCATTAGATATCTTCATCTGCTTCTTCCCACCCTTGGATACGTTTAATGGCTTTTAGAGGAACAAGTAGAAGTTTTAGCAAGTCGGAGTTCAATAAAGTTCACTTATTTTATCTTCAAAGCAGTGTTCTAGGTCATAGAGGTGGGTGGAGGCTGGCAGCGATTGGGAGGTTCCTATCCTCACTGGTTCCTGAGGTCACTGTGCTGATTTAGAGAAAGACTGACCACTAGTCCTTGAATCCAGTGCAAAAGGTCAAGCATTTTTTATGATTTAAATATTTTTGTAAATAAAAATTTTCATGTTTTTGTCTAAAACAGAAATTACTCTCAGATGCCCAGATTTTTCTTTTGTGTACTTAATAATTAATCCCCAATTTGCCATTCACTCCCGTGCTCAGATGACAACTATCATCTAGATCTGCTGTTTGTCTCCTCTTTCTTATGGTGGAGTCCCTGGCAAATAGGAAGCAGGCAAACACATCAAAACTTGTTTTTTTTAAAGACATCTATAATTTCTGAAATAAAGAAGCAACACATAGCAAATAAACATGAGAAGATGCTATTCATCATGTGTCATCAGGGAAATTTAAACAACAATGAGGTATCACTACCCACCTGTTAGAATGACCAAAATCTAGAACACTGACAACACCAAATGTTGGTGAGGATGTGGACCAATAGGAACCCTCATTCATTGCTGATAGGAATGTAAAATAGTAACACTTGTACCACCACCTTGGAAGACAGCTTGGCAGTTTCTTACAAAACTAAACATACTATTACCATACCATTCAGCAATCTTGCTCTTTGATATTTACCAAAAGGAGTTGAAAACTTACATCCACACAAAAACCTGCACACAGATGTTTGTAGCAGCTTTATTCATAATTGCCAAAACTTGGAAGCAACCAAGATGTCCTTCAGTAAGTGAATGGATTCGTAAACTATAGGCCATTCTGCAAATAAAATGTTATTCAGTGGTGAAAGCTATTAAGCTATGAAAAGACATGAAGAAAACTTACCTGCATATTGCTAAGTAAAATAAGTCAATCTGAAAGGACTACATACTGTGCCTCCAATTATATGAAATTCTGGAATAGGCAAAACTACAGAGATAATAAAAAGATCAATGGTTGCCAGGGGTGAGGGAGAGGGGGATAAATAGGCCGAACACAGGATTTTTAGGGCAGTGAAAATATTCTGTATTATACCATAATGGTAGATACATGTCATTATACATTTGTCCAAACCCATAGAATGTACACCAAAAGTGAGCTCTGATGTAAATTATGGACTTTGTGTGATTATGATGTGTCAATGTAGGTTCATCCTTGGTAAAAATGTATAATTCTGGAGAGTGATGTTGGTAATGGGAGAAGCTATACATGTGTGGGGTCAAGGAATATTTGAGCAATCTCTGTACCTTCCTCTCAATTTTATTATAAAACTAAAATTCCTCTTAAAAAATAGAAAATGTTATTTTAAAAAACATGAAAGTAGGATCATCTCTGGGGAGTTGACACAGAGGGACAGAGTCCTGGAAAATTAGTCTATATGAAACAGCCACCATTTGATACAGAATAAGGAGCTGGAGAAAGCCTTTGGTGTTCTGAAATCCCTACATCGTCGGAATGATGGGTATCCATGAAAGGGCTTGGTCTAGAGGAACCGATCACCACAGGTGCATCAGGGCCCACACGATTCCCTTAGGTGACCTGATATGTGCACAAATTCTCTTATATTAATGACCATTTATATGAAACTAAGCTATTTAAGCAGGTCTACACTTAAGGAAAGGTATTGATGATTGGCCAGTGACTGGCCAGTCCCACATTCATGTCAATTAGTCGGGTGGATGGTGTTCATCCCAATCATCTGAGAATAGCAGCGGGGAGCAGGTGTCCATCCTGTGGATCACAGACAGACCCTGGGGGGCACTGGCCTTGATGGAAAGGTGGGGGGCGTGGCGTGGAGTGATATGTGGGCTCCATGCTGATGAGGTCTTGAGGGGATGCTGAAAGGGAAGAAAGAGCTGAAGAAAAAGAAGTGAGATGAAGCCAAAGTCAAATATGTTCTTTTTCAAAAGTTGCTGCAGGATGGCCCTAAGCTGGGGAAACCAGGGGAAGTTCATTTTCTCACTTTGTTCTTCCCCCTTTCACCCAAATGGGCCTAGAAGTAGTATTCATCTGCATTATGGGTTAAATAAGCATTGAGATTTAATCACCATGTAGAATATTGTTCCCATGGGAAATATGTTCCAACTTCCAAATGACTGACTAGAGATGCCAGTCTTCAAAGGAGTGGGTTAGTTGCCCCTGAACTAACTTTTTTTGTGATCTTTATCGATTTTTGAGACAGAGAGAGAGCATGAGTGGAGGAGGGGCAGATAGAGAGAGGAGACACAGAATCTGAAGCAGGCTCCAGGCTCTGAGTTATCAGCACAGAGCCCGACGCGGGGCTCAAACTCACGAGCCCTGAAATCACGACCTGAGCTGAAGTCGGTTGCTTAGCTGACTGAGCCACCCAGGTGCCCTGCCCTGAACTACCTTTAATGGAACTCATAACTAAATATAAGCACTCAGATTGTGGCAGTTCATGACTGAGATTATTTCTAGACTCTTGACCTCCTTAAGTAAATTTTTTATCCCTTCTCATTTTGTGGTGCTAAGCTCTCTATATATTGTTTATGTTAACATTTCTAAGTTGATTTTTAAGAAATCTCTTTATTTTTCCCAAGTCATAAAGCATCTATAATTTGAAAAACAAATCTGAATGCCTTAATTATAGAGAACCAACAAATAATGTGGATTAACTTTTCACTAGAGGCAGAAATACAATTAAGCTAAAATCTTAATTACCAATGTGGTCTGATCTGAGGCACCCATCATACTTCAAGAGCCCACAAATCTCACCTGCCCTCTCTACCCACATTGCAGAAACCATCATTGCTACCCTTTCATTCTTAGCTTAGGGGTGCTTTATTGCCAAAGGATTCTTGTGTGGTATGGGAGGAGCTGAATTTACTCTTTAATGTAACATGGTCAACAGCACATGTCCTCCTAACCCAGGAGGAAATTAGATGATGTATATGAATAAGCATTGTATATTTTAAAGTATTTTTAAAACCCACACATCTTTGGAGAGCAAATAATTAAACAGCAAAATCAAGCAACTCTACATAGGGAAGATTTCTTATTCTATGACATGGGAACAGTGATAGTAACTTCCACACAATAGAACAGTTTTGATTATTGTTTTGTCTTTTCTTTTGTTTGTTTTACTTTTTTTGTAGCTCTCAGCCTAAAAGTTATCTTATGTCCTTTAAAAGCTATATTGGAACACATAACCAAATATAAGCACTCAGACGGCAAAAGTTTATGATTGAGATAATTTCTAGACTTTTGACCCTATTAAGTAAACTTTTGATCCCTTCTAGAAAACAGAGCTTAAAACAAAACTTACATGATGATACTTTATTGAGGAGTGAATCCCAGGAACCCAGGAGTGAGAAAGAAATGGAGTGACGCTAGGAAGGAGGGTGAGCAAATACAAGGGAGTGTGTTTCAGAGATGCCTGCACTCCTGTACAAGAGATGAAGAAGGGCATTATGTAATAATTACAGGGTCTATCCATCAGGAAAAGCTAACAATTATAAATGTCTATGCACCGAATATGGGAGCCCCCAAATATATACAACAATTACTCATAAACATAAGCAACCTTATTGATAAGAATGTGGTAATTGCAGGGGACTTTAACACTCCACTTACAGAAATGGATAGATCATCTAGACACACGGTCAATAAAGAAACAAGGGCCCTGAATGATACATTGGATCAGATGGACTTGACAGATATATTTAGAACTCTGCATCCCAAAGCAACAGAATATACTTTCTTCTCGAGTGCACATGGAACATTCTCCAAGATAGATCACATACTGGATCACAAAACAGCCCTTCATAAGTATACAAGAATTGAAATTATACCAAGAATACTTTCAGACCACAATGCTATGAAGCTTGAAATCAACCACAGGAAAAAGTCTGGAAAACCTCCAAAAGCATGGAGGTTAAAGAACACCCTACTAACGAATGAGTGGGTCAACGAGGCAATTAGAGAAGAAATTAAAAAATATATGGAAACAAACGAAAATGAAAATACAACAATCCAAACGCTTTGGGACGCAGCGAAGGCAGTCCTGAGAGGAAAATACATTGCAATCCAGGCCTATCTCAAGAAACAAGAAAAATCCCAAATACAAAATCTAACAGCACACCTAAAGGAAATAGAAGCAGAACAGCAAAGACAGCCTAAACCCAGCAGAAGAAGAGAAATAATAAAGATCAGAGCAGAAATAAAAAATATAGAATCTAAAAAAACTGTAGAGCAGATCAACAAAACCAAGAGTTGGTTTTTTGAAAAAATAAACAAAATTGACAAACCTCTAGCCAGGCTTCTCAAAAAGAAAAGGGAGATGACCCAAATAGATAAAATCATGAATGAAAATGGAATTATTACAACCAATCCCTCAGAGATGCAAGCAATTATCAGAGAATACTATGAAAAATTATATTCCAACAAATTGGACAACCTGGAAGAAATGGACAAATTCCTAAACAGCCACACACTTCCAAAACTCAATCAGGAGGAAATAGAAAGCTTGAACAAACCCATAACCAGTGAAGAAATTGAATAAGTGATCAAAAATCTCCCAACAAATAAGAGTCCAGGACCAGATGGCATCCCAGGGGAGTTCTACCAGACGTTTAAAGCAGAGATAATACCTATCCTTCTCAAGCTATTCCAAAAAATAGAAAGGGAAGGAAAACTTCCAGACTCATTCTATGAAGCCAGTATTACTTTGATTCCTAAACCAGACAGAGACCCAGTAAAAAAAGAGAACTACAGGCCAATATCCCTGATGAATATGGATGCAAAAATTCTCAATAAGATACTAGCAAATCGAATTCAACAGCATATAAAAAGAATTATTCACCATGATCAAGTGGGATTCATTCCTGGGATGCAGGGCTGGTTCAACATTCACAAATCAATCAATGTGATACATCACATTAATAAAAGAAAAGATAAGAACCATATGATCCTGTCAATCAATGCAGAAAAGGCATTTGACAAAATTCAGCACCCTTTCTTAATAAAAACCCTCGAGAAAGTCGGGATAGAAGGAACATACTTAAACATCATAAAAGCCATTTATGAAAAGCCCACAGCTAACATCATCCTCCATGGGGAAAAACTGAGAGCTTTTTCCCTGAGATCAGGAACATGACAGGGATGTCCACTCTCACCACTGTTGTTTAACATAGTGTTGGAAGTTCTAGCATCAGCAGTCGGACAACAAAAGGAAATCAAAGGCATCAAAATTGGCAAAGATGAAGTCAAACTTTCACTTTTTGCAGATGACATGATATTATACATGGAAAATCCGATAGACTCCACCAAAGGTCTGCTAGAACTGATACATGAATTCAGCAAAGTTGCAGGATACAAAATCAAGGTACAGAAATCAGTTGCATTCTTATACACTAAAAATGAAGCAACAGAAAGACAAATAAAGAAAGTGATCCCATTCACAATTGCACCAAGAAACATAAAATACCTAGGGATAAATCTAACCAAAGATGTAAAAGATCTGTATGCTGAAAACTATAGAAAGCTTATGAAGGAAATTAAAGAAGATACAAAGAAATGGAAAAATATTCCATGCTCATGGATTGGAAGAATAAATATTGTCAAAATGTCAATACTACCCAAAGCTATCTACACATTCAATGCAATCCCAATCAAAATTGCACCAGCATTCTTCTCGAAACTAGAACAAGCCATCCTAAAATTCATATGGAACCACAAAAGGCCCCGAATAGCCAAAGTAATTTTGAAGAAGACCAAAGCAGGAGGCATCACAATCCCAGACTTTAGCCTCTACTACAAAGCTGTCATCACCAAGACAGCATGGTATTGGCAAAAAAACAGACACATAGACCAATGGACTAGAAAGAAACCCCAGAACTAGACCCACAAACGTATGGCCAACTCATCTTTGCCAAAGCAGGAAAGAATATCCAATGGAAAAAAGACAGTCTCTGTAACAAATGGTGCTGGGAGAACTGGACAGCAACATGCAGAAGGTTGAAACTAGACCACTTTCTCACACCATTCACAAAAATAAACTCAAAATGGATAAAGGACCTGAATGTGAGACAGGAAACCATCAAAACCCTAGAGGAGAAAGCAGGAAAAAGACCTCTCTGACCTCAGCCGTAGCAATCTCTTACTTGACACATCCCTTGACACAAAGGCAAGGGAATTAAAAGCAAAAATGAACTACTGGGACCTTATGAAGATAAAAAGCTTCTGCACAGCAAAGGAAACAACCAACAAAACTAAAAGGCAACCAACGGAATGGGAAAAGATATTTGCAAATGACATATCAGACAAAGGGCTAGTATCCAATATCTAGAAAGAGCTCACCAAACTCCACACCCGAAAAACAAATAACCCAGTGAAGAAATGGGCAGAAAACATGAATAGACACTTCTCTAAAGAAGACATCTGGATGGGCAACAGGCACATGAAAAGATGCTCAACGTGGCTCCTCATCAGGGAAATGCAAATCAAAACCACACTCAGATATCACCTCACGCCAGTCAGAGTGGCCAAAATGAGCAAATCAGGAGACTATAGATGCTGGAGAGGATGTGGAGAAACGGGAACCCTCTTGCACAGTTGGTGGGAATGCAAATTGGTGCAGCCACTCTGGAAAACAGTGTGGATGTTCCTCAAAAAATTAAAAATAGACCTACCCTATGACCCAGCAATAGCACTGCTAGGAATTTACCCAAGGGATACAGGAGTACTGATGCATAGGGGCACTTGTACCCCAATGTTTATAGCAGCACTCTTAACAATAGCCAAATTATGGAAAGAGCCTAAATGTCCATCAACTGACGAATGGATAAAGAAATGTGGTTTATATACACAATGGAGTACTACGTGGCAATGAGAAAGAATGAAATATGGCCCTTTGTAGCAACGTGGATGGAACTGGAGAGTGTGATGCTAAGTGAAATAAGCCATACAGAGAAAGACAGATACCATATGATTTCACTCTTATGTGGATTCTGAGAAACTTAACAGAAACCCACGGGGGAGGGGAAGGAGAAAAAAAAAAAGAGGTTAGAGTGGGAGAGAGCCAAAGCATAAGAGACTCTTAAAAACTGAGAACAAACTGAGGGTTGATGGGGGGTGGGAGGGAGGGGAGGGTGGGTGATGGGCATTGAGGAGGGCACCTTTTGGGATGAGCACTGGGTGTCGTATGGAAACCAATTTGACAATAAATTTCATATATTGAAAAAAAATTTTTTTTAATTTAAAAAAAAAAGAGATGCCTGCACTCTATGATGAATTGATTTCTCGGTGCCATAGGAAGCTCTGGAAAGTACACACAATGCCACTAGATCTGTCAACAATCATTCCAAGGGGAGAAAGGGAGAAGGATTGTTCCACTGGCTCCCAACTCCTATTGATCTTAACTTGCATCTGTAGTATGTTGATGCCCTTATATCCTTTACTTTTTGGATGCACATCTGTTTGCACTTTGCAGCAACAGGGGAGCATTAGAGAATTTGTAAGGTGAGGCACCCACACAACACCAGGGATGTGACTCAGAGCCCTGGGTCTACAGAAGAAGGAGCAGCAGCAACCAAGCTCCATGACTCTAAGCAACACCAAGGCAAGTGTGTGGGTCTGGGGTGATGCCAAACCATACACAAGAAAAGAGAGCATAGAAGAAAGGCAGCCACTTTAGATCATTTCTGCTGCTACTTTTGCTGACTGCACTTTTGAGAAGGGAGGAAATTTCTTGTTCTCAGACTGCAGAGAGTTGTATAGAGGCCATTAGTGATGGAGATAATTAGAGGTATAGAGTTGATCAAAACTTGACCTATAATGACCACTTTGAGAAGCTGCCACAGAGACAGTAAGATTTTTCTGCAAAGCAGTATTTCAGACATACAAGGGAGCAACTTGTATATCAGTGTAACAGGGAAACAGGGAAAAGAATGCAGGAAAGACGTTCTAGTGGTACAAAAAGAAAGATCCCGAAGAGCAAAATAAAATGGTTCTAGTGCTGACCAAGCTTCATCAGTCCTTATAACCACATTTAATTGAAATGTTGGATTTATTTTTTGGTATCTATATGTAACATACATATTTATTCATGCAGTACATATTTATTGAGAACTGACTGAAGACCAGGTTCTGTTCTAGGCTTCGGTCGCACAGCTGTTTCTATGCTCTGGGCACTTGGATTCCATTGTAGGAAGACAGACAAGAGCATGTCAGAGGGTGGTTAAGTGTCATGAAGGACAGTACAGCAGGACAAGGGAGAGAGAGTGCGTGTGAAAGAAGGTCAGGAATGCTATTTATACAGGCAGTCAAGGAAAACCTCTGTGATAGGGCAACACTTGAGCAGAGCCCTAAAGAAGAGAAAGGAGTGAGCTTGGTATCTGGAGGAGAGAAGGCAGAAGCCCAGGGAGAGGCCACAGGTGTCGTTGAGGAGACAGACATTCATGCGATGAATACATGCACAGGCACATATCTTTCCAAAGTGAACAAATTGGTAAGCTGCATAGAGTTTATTTAATATTCTCACCAGATATTCTCAATTTTATTGGCACCATAAATGTTAGAACTGAAAAAAAAACCCTTTATGCTATTATTCAAAAGAGTTACCTGAAAATGGGAAACCCCATTGACAATTGCAGTCAAGATCCTGGCATCCAGGGCCCAGTAGCCCTGACTATGCAGATAGGATCATCTGGGAAGGTAGGAAGAACTTGTCTATGGATGGATGTGACACACACCCAGGTGTACATGGCAGATGGGTCCTGGAGGGACAGGATACCAGACCAGTATAGTTTAAGGATGAGTTGGGAGGAAAGAAAAGTTCTGTCTGTGGTTGACAGCTGTATGCCTGAGGCCTTGTTTTGAGGATGCTTTGTTTGGCCTAAGGATAATAACAGTTAATATACTGTTGAATGTTTTTAAAAAAATGAGTTCGAATGCCTTTAGGTCATGTGTCTCTTGTTTTTGTAGTCAGCTGGAGTGGGGCTACAGACTCCTGGCACACCAGCATGGTGTTTATATCATGCCAGACCCACATCTCTCAATGTAAGAATGAATGGTAAACATGAGGACGTAAGACACAAGGCAGAAATTCAGATAATTCACACATGTGGGGTACACACGTTCATGGATCCAAAACGGGGTACTGTTGGTGTGTCAGAACGACTGCAGTTCATCTGTATTTGCTTGGAGGTCTAGGCTATTTTTCAAGGTTTAAATCTTGGCTATAAAAATGTATTGGTGACATTTTAAGTCCCAGCCTGAGAACAAAGTTTGATTTTTAAATTCAAACTTATCATTCCAAAACTCATTCTGGCACCTTTTTAGGGCTTGATGAATTGTTTCAAAGATGTTTATTGCTTTTAAGTCCCTATTTTATTGCCAAGCTTGTAATACACAAACTGCTTTGAATTTTGTTAAGATAGTGAGTGATTAGACAGTGATATGACTTTAAAACAGAAAACAACAAAGAGATTTAACTGGATTAAGAGAGAAGGATAGTACATTTTATGTAGTTACTCTGTTTCTAAGAATTAAAATATGCTTCCTCTGGATATGTATTTGCATCATATAACATAATAAGGGAGCTCCAAAAATATCACTGTGTTCTTTGCAAGAAAGGACAACAATTTGTTCTGTATCAACAGCAACATTGTCTATTTCAAACAGCTTTCAGCTGGGATCTCTAAGTTCCGTACAAATATTATCCAAACCAACTAATACCGGATGGATGTTGCCATGGTTGATCATTGATTAGAGCAGTAGGTTGACAGCTAGTTACTCTTGAAGTTGGCTCAATTTCTTTTGACCCAAAGTCAAGTGGCTTAGCATATCCAGGTGCCTCTCAGGCCAAGAGCTCTAAACGGTCAAACTCAGTGTCAAGTATCTGAAGACCTTAAATAATCAGCCTTGGGTGAGACTTGATAGGTCCTATCCAACTATACAATTTGATACATCCTAAGATTTTAGGATCCATCCTGATTGCAAGTTATAAAAATCAACTGAGATAAAGTAAAAATGGACGATTTATTGTGCAGAGCCAGGGACCTCATGGAACACAAAGACAGGAATGCAGCCAGGCCTCAGGAAGTATGAGGAACTAGGAAGCCCCTGGGAACCTAGAGGTATACTCACTCAGATTCTGGTCTCTGCTTCTCTTTGCGTCTATCCTTAATTGTTTTTCTCTTAAGAGACATTTCTCTGCTCCTTTATTTACATGGCATCATGTTGCCACCCTCAAATGCCATATTTATATGTTTTAAGTTTTGCTTCCCCAAAGGTCATGACATCTGTCCCTTTGTATTAGTTATCTATTGCTGTATAACACATTACCCTAAGGCTTAGTAACTGAAAGCAACAAACATTTATTATTTTACAGTATTTGTGTCGGCAGGAAATAAGGTGTGGCTTAGCTGGGTGCCTCTTCCTCAAAATCTCACACAAGGCTGCAATTGAAATGCTGACTAGAGCTGCAGTTTTATTGAAAGGTTTCACTGAAGGAGGATTTGCTCCTAAATTCACTCATATGGCTCTTGGCAAGATTCAGTTCCTTGGAGGTTGTTGAGCACACTGGCTATTGAGTTCTCATAATTCCTTGCAACATGGGCCTTTCCATAGGGCAACTCACAATATGGCAGCTGGTTTCTAGCAGACTGAGCATGAAAGGGAGAGCAAGATGGAAGTTGCTGTCTTTTTATAACCCAATCTCAGAGTTGACATACCATCACCTTTTCTTATTCTACTTGTTAGAAGTGAGACACTAGGTTCAGTCCACACTCAAGAGAGCATACATTCCAGTATATAGAGATCACTGGGGGTCTTTTAAGAGGGTACCTATTACTATTACATGCTCTCTGTCTCCTAATTCCACATTCCCCGGCAAAGCACCCCCCAAGCTGGGTCAGGTGACTGTTGTTGTTCCAATCAGCCATAGAGGGGCTGTAGACTCATAGTATATATGGCATGCATGCTGCTGGTCATAGTAGTAAAAGACACAGGGGGAACCATCACGGACAAGGACAGCAGTTAAAGAGTTTGGACCTGAGTAAAATACTCCAAACTATAACCACAATCAACTTACTTAACCTTTTTTTTCTTAATGGGAATAAAATTGCCTAGCAGATTATTCATCTCCCAAAAGACTAGGTCTCTGCATACAGATTTGCTGAATAATTCAGATTCTTGAAGCCCTTACTCCTAAATTATATATGTAACTAAGAATAAAGCGCTTTTTAAATAATTCACAATATGTGCCATTATCCTTTTTAATTTGTTTTTTGTTTAGGAAATTGTGGTAAAATATACGTAACATGCAATTTACCATTTTAACCATTCTGAGTCATACAGTTCAGTGGTGTTGGGTCCATTCACAATGTTGTACAACCATTACCACCATGCATCTCCAAAACTTCTTTCATCTTCTAAAAGTGAAACTTTATATCCATTACACATGCTAACTGGGTTTCCCTTGCCCCTTGCATCTGGAAATCACCATTCTACTTTCTGTCTCTATCAATTTGACTACTCTAGGAAATTCATAGGAGTGGAATCATACAGTATTTGTCCTTTCATGACTGGCTTATTTTACTTGTCATAATGTCTTCAACGTTCATCCATTTGGTAGCATGTGTCAGAATTTTCTTCCTCTTTATGGCTTAATAATCTTCCATGGTATCTGTATACCACACTGTCTTTATTATCCATCCATCTACTAATGGACACATGGGTTGCTCTACCTTTCGGCTATTGGGAATTATCCTACTATGAACACTGGTATACGAATATCTGTCCAAGTCCCTGCTTTCAGTTCCTTTGGATATATGCTTAGAAGTGGAATTACTGAATCAGAGTAATTCTATTTTTAACTTTTTGAGGAGCTGCCATACTGGTTCCCATAGAAGCTGCACCATTTTACATTCCCACCAGGAAAGCACAAAGATTCTGATTTCTCTATATCCTTACCAATACTTTTTTTCCGGTTTTTGTTTTTGCTTGGTAATAGCCATCCTAATGGGTGAAAAGTGGTATCTCATTGTGGTTTTGATATTCATTTCTCTAGCGATGAATTATGTAGAGCATCTTTTCATGTATTTATTGGCCATTTGTGGAGAAATGTCTATTCAACTCCTTTGTCCATTTTAATCTGTCTGGATTTGTTGTTGTTGTTGTTGTTGAGTTGTAAGAGTTCTTTATATATTCTAGATACTAACCCTTTATTAGATGTATGACCTGCAAATATTCTGTGGGGTTGCCTTTTTCACTGTGTTGATGGTCTCCATTTTAAATTTTTATATAATCCAGTTTATCTATTTTTTATTTTGCTGCTTATGTTTTTGGTGTCATGGAGAAGAAATCATTACCAAATCCAATGCCATTAAGCAGCTTTTCCCCTATTTTTTTCTTTTTTTATTAAAAATTTTTTTTAAGGTTTATTCATTTTTCAGAGACAGAGATACAGAGCATGAGCGGGGGAGGGGCAGAGAGAGAGGGAGACACAGAATCCAAAACAGGCTCCAGGCTCTGAGCTGTCAGCACAGAGCCCCACGTGGGGGCCGAACTCACAGAGGGCAAGATCGTGACCTGAGCTGAAGTTGGATGCTTAACCAACTGAGCCACCCAGGCGCCCCACCCCCATTTTTTTCTTAAGAGTTGTATGGTCTGTGCTCTTGGATTTAGATCTTTGAGCCACTATCCTTTGTCGGCATAACCCGAGGAGCCTAGAAAGTTGGTATTAAATTATGACTGACATCTCTGTTTGTGGTTAAGTGGGCACCCACCATTTTCTTTTCTAAGGCATAGAAAAAAGAAAGCATTTTCCACACTTCTATCCTCATTATGATATCTGAGAATCACAAAGATTTGCAAAAACGTAACAAACGTTACTGAGTTCTCCAATTATCTCCCTAGGTGACTCAGACAGTGTTTAGGAACCTATTATGTTATATCAGAAAATCTGAACTCTGACATGATCTAACAGATGCACTTAAAAGTTTTTGAAAAGGCCGAGTAAAGTTATGTGTTATTTTCAGGACATCATTCCTAAATGTTTGTGATATTTTAAGTGTGTTTAATGGTCTTGATTTAACATGATAGTTTTAGTGCTCTCTCTGACATACAGTAGGTATCTAAAATCTTTGGTGGATCATTGTTTATTTATTTTGCCTTCCCTTTGCTAACTCTAAGTTTGCATTTAGGATGCAAATGTTCTCATCTGCACCATAGGTGTTTATCACCACACCTAAATATCACACATCTGTTCTTTCTACAGTCACCAGTAAGAAAGGAGAAACATGCTCCTGTAAAACAAAGTGCTTGCTCCACGGGTTAACCCTGGCAGCCTCTGGTGAAACCCCTTTATTTAAATAACCTTCCCTAAGCACCTGGTGGCTCTGTTGCTACAGGAATCACTAGAAACTCCATAGGTAAGTGGATTAGTTATGAAACTTCTGGCTTTTATGATACATTTGAGGCACTAGAAAATCCCAGTTTGGTCCAAACTAATTCAAGTGATTATTTGGCTAGAGTCAAAGATTTGGGAAAGGCCCCCCAAAAGGCTTTGGGATCCAAACCTTCTAGCAGCTCACCCAAAGCTGGAGGAACTTGTTCCTTTGGCCTCTCCAGTTCCATTCCCCAAGCTTGGCTGGGGCTGGGAGGAGCAGTGTCATGGCGGGTGACAGTAGTCAACGGTAGAAGGGTTGCCTAGACTGTTGCACCTCATCCAGCTTACCATCCCAGATCTCTCCCTCCCCGTCCATACTATTAACATATGTATTAGGTAGGGTAGGCTAAATTGCTGTGAGAAAGAGACTCAAAGTATAACAGCTCAACACAAGAGTCTTTTCCCCCCCTCTCTTATGAGCCCAGGTTCATCCCAAATGAAAACATGTTCCGTCTTCCAGAATATTTTCTTGAGAACCTAGAGATCACTTATCATTGATTTGAAGTCAGTAGAAGCAAATTCCCTTGGCAATGGCTGAAGTTATTTTTTCGTCGAGGGATATGGGGCAGAGGTCTGGGTTTTGGTATGACAACTCAAATTGGGCCAATACATGGAAGAGGAAGCTTCACTTAATATTCGTTTTACCATTTTCTAGTTTTTAAATCGTATTTATATCCATAAATTCATTTGTATAAGCTCCTACTATAGTAATGAAAATATTTAAGCTTCTCAGCCTAAATAGCTCATTAGGATTTCAGCCTGCAACATTTTCACAGACAACTCATTATTTCTGATGATTTCACACTGTTCAGTACAGCTGTGTCATGACAATGTGGAGCAGTGAAATATTAGCGGTAAGCTGGGCCATCCATTATGAATCCCTGTTTTAGCTGCTTATTGATGCTCCCCCCCCCAAAGAAATGAATAAACCCCTGACATTACATTGTTTGACATCATACTCAAAATTCTTCTTTGAAGAAAGTAAAAAAGCTGCTCAGTTCTGCTTAGTTACAATTATTTCTCCCCTCAGAGTGGTGGATTGGTGGAAAAGAGTTCAGTGAGGGATGTGAGGGCTCTAGAGAACACTCATCTTTGCTCTGAATTCACATTAATCAAATTGCCTGAAGTATAAGTCCTCTCTTTAGGTCTTGACTGAGAATGCCTTAATTCCAGAGGCAGTAAGAACAGGGAGTCAAGACGAGGGTGAAGAAAAGACTTGTGGCTGATCACTTTGCGTCTTCCCAGGGGATGGAAAGCTTTCTCCAGGGCCCAGCGACAGACAAGATTAAGAAGGAGGCTATGAAAATATTTAGGATGGGACTAAGATTCTGAAGATTCAGATTACCAGTGTGACTCTGAAATTAAATTGAAATTTTTCTACTTTGGTTTCTTACCAGGATGTAGGAAAACATGACCTCCTTGAAATTAGAGCAAATGGTCACAAGGAGTCATCTGGACGAGAAGAAATGATGGGTGCCTAATATGCCCTCTGAGACAAGTGGAAGTTGGAGGCACCAGACCCAGGCAGAGGTTCCAGGATGCCAGGTCACATTCGAGGTCTGGGAGGAGTAGTACCAGCTACAGAGCATGAGGTAGAGAGATCCAACAAGAGCTCAGTAAGTTTGCCCTAAGAGGTCAGCCCGAGAGGCTGGGGAGGAGGGCAGATTCCAGGACCCAGGGCTCAGGAGGAATCCCAGGGGGAGCCTCAGCTGAGGCACTCTGTGCTGACGCTTCCTCAGCGCTTGATGGGAGGCCATCTGACCTCGTAGGCTGTAGGAAGCCTGCAAGACTCTGAGCTGGTTCACAGAAGGACAGAAACACAGGGTGAAATGACAAGGAAAGAATAAATAGGGATTTGAAAGGTGTAACCACAGAATCAACTAATTCCATGTTAGATATAGCAGAAAGACAAGTCTAGTGCTCTAGCCGTTCATCAGCTGTGGCTTTTTGAGAAATCAACTTATTCTTTCTGATCCTTAGTTTCTTCATCTATAATATGGGCTCAGAATTTAGTGACAGTCCTCATATGTGACACAATTAGGGCCCGTACTTGGTCGGTTAATAAAAATCAAGCAAACAAACAAACAAACAAATAAAACAGCTCAGGTGTGCAGTTTTGAGCAATGATAGGCATTATACTGGCAATATTTTTTTAAAATACAGGAGAGTGCATTTATTACCCAACATTTTGGTGCAGGGTTGGAGCATTTTTCTGAATAAAGCTGGAGTCCTTCCTTTCTTGCAAAAGCGACGCCCGTGATGAATTGTCACCTCTCTTGTATTTTTGTTATTAAAGGTATTGAAGACTTACACTTCAGTTTAAGTAAACAATCATTCCAGATCTTTATTCCCACTCACATTATCTCCACCCTTTGTTTATTTTTTTTACTTTTTTACAAGAGTGTGGCCCGTGACAAATTTTATTACAGCTTTTCGTTTGTTTGTTTTAGCTGACTTGCCTTTAAAACAAGTCCTTTTAGGTCACTCAACTCAGTTTTCATAGAAACCACAGCTTTCTTTCATTTTCACTTTTTCATTGATATGTTAACTATCGCATTAGATTACCTAATTATAATTGCAAGTGGTTTGAAAGGTGATGCAACTGGTGTTTGGCAGGCAAACAACTCAAATGGTGAGAGCAGAAGCCAGTGAGCGCACAGAACAGCCTCCCCGCTGGCTGCAGACATCCCTTGGCACATGGAGAGGCTGAAGAAAATCAGTCATTTCAATGTCCGGTGAGTGAAGATGTTGTGAGTGCATCTAATGAACCTCATAAAATTATCGCGGGGATGAAAGAGCAAGTTGATGTCGAAGGCTTGTCCAATGGCTTATGCTCGGTAGAAGTTGATTTCCTTCCTTTCCTTCAGAGGCCCCCAGAGCACAGTGCCTTGCAGAATGACAATACCTATGCTGGGAAGTCAACTCAGTAATTAGATACTCAAGACCTTGGTTTGAAATTTCAGTGCCTGGGCGCCTGAGAGGCTCAGTCAGTTAAGCATCCGACTTCGGCTCAGGTCATGATCTCACGGTCTGTGAGTTCGAGCCCCGCGTCGGGCTCTGTGCTGACAGCTCAGAGCCTGGAGCCTGCTTCAGATTCTGTGTCTCCCTCTCTCTGCCCCTCCCGGCCATGCTCTCTCTCTCTCTTTCTCTCTCTCTCTCTCTCTCTCTCTCTCAAAAATAAAACATTAAAAAAAAAACAACTTTTTTAAAATTTCAATTCCTTCCTGCCTCCTCCTCCATTGCTGTAAGCACATCAGTGTCTCTCATAGTTTTGGGTCGTCTTTTTTCCCCATGCCCCAGGACCATCTTGTTCTGATGGTCTTGTCGGCAATTCACAACTGTCTGTTCAGGCTGAACTGTTGGAGTGCTAACATCAGGCTTCTAAAGCAAATTGCTGGGCAGGGTGCTCTTTAAAGATTAATGGCATTTGGAGTTCCACGTGATTTTGTTCAAGGCCTGTGGGATATTTATAACTGCCTTTGATGTTCTATCATGTTTGACAGTACAGTTTCCAAAAAGTCAAGTAGGGTCCACTCATGAGTTAGGTGTCAAAGATTATATTGGGGAGAAGTATTGTACTTCGTTTGTAAATCATTTTGCTTTCAGAGGCACTTCCCGTGTTAGTACAACAAAAGAAAGCCAATGTGAGGTGGGCGAGCGTGCTTCCTATTTCTGAGGAGTGTAATTTTCCTTTCTCTGGCTCAGCAGGATAGGGGCTGCACATGCTCCTAGAGACCCCCTCCGTTCTTCCAAGGCACCTCCTGTGATATGTTTATGTCTGGACGGAGGGGAAGGGGGGCCGCATTCAGCTGCCCACCACTTGTCTAGGTACTTAGAGAAAGGGTAAAGTCTACCAGTCAAGTGAGTGGTATTAGAGAACTTGGCATGCCTTAGTCAGAACACTCCCTCTATTTTTCAGCATCTTTTCTTGGTCACGCATTGAGGGCTATTGTTTCTCTGGTTGTTTGCACAGGAGATCTGGTTGCTCTGGAAAAGGCCTAAAACTTTGTGTGAGGTCCTTCTAATGGCTCACCACAGCCATAGAGAGATTCATTACACGTAACAGAGGAGAAGCCGGTGAGTGCCTATTCTTCCTCTTCTAAGCCATTAAAGGGTATTAGTAAGGAGCATAAATAAAGAGTAAAGGAGTGTCTTTCAAATATGTCACTTCCAGAGGTATCAGCAGAGTTTGATATATTTCCACTCAGGGCAGAAGCAAGCTCTCACTGCAGAAGACTTCACAAACATTTCTGGAAAAACATTAAAATGGCTGAGTGGGAAAAGGAAAGAAAAGGAAATAGGCCACTTAGGCCCCAAGTGCAAACTTTATTTCTGACATCATTTTGCATGTATCTGGCTGGCGTCAAGTTTGGAAACTGGGAGGATGAGCTCATACATTCAACCCCACTGCTTTTCTCCATAGTTTTGACTATGAGCTCACAGACTGATGCTTTCGGTCACAGGATGGAATCCCTATAGTACCACATAGCACTTTGTAAAATTTATGGCATCTAAAACATATAGCAAAGACATGTGATAATTTGGTGAAGAATGGCTTCTGAGTAAGAAAACAGGATCTTTGGAGTCATGCTGAACCTCAACAGTAGAAAACCCATTATTCCTTGACTCAAGTTTATTTATTTATGTTTTTTAGTTGCCAGTACACAGCTCTTGGGAAATAGATCACTTTAACCTAAAGAGGGCCCTTTGAATAATGAAATCAAGCAAGAAATAAAGGATTGCTCAAAAAGAAATAAAAATTTTAAGGATCCAGGGGAAACCACTGTTGTCTGAGCTTTACATGGCCTCGGGCATTCATGGATATGTGCTGTTCCCTGAAACCCATGTAACAAGAGACATAGCAACAAATCTGATGACCTCAAAATGGGCTCCGTTTAAAAACACATCAATTGTTAATTTCAGTAAACTCACTTTTGTTCTCTTTTACCTTAAGCTAGTGAATAGATTTAGTGTTGTAATAATGGTACGTGTTGTGTCCTGCATGCTCACGATACTGACTTAAACAATTTTAAGTGAAGAATTATGATGTTTTGGATCATAAAAGCTGCTGGGTAACTGCAATTGTAACATCTTGGAGAGGAACTGGCAAAAAGGATCTTTGTACTCCAGATCTATCTCCCCGTATGAACCTTGAGTTATGCAGAAAATCTCCAGCCCCATTTTTAACAAAACCTATAGCCAATCTGAAACATGTCTAATTTTGGATAACTAAAACTACTAGATGGTTAATACTTCTGTTCTCAACCTGCTATCCTAAAATAAGGGTTCTTTTATTTCAAAAGATTATTTTAAAATTAGTTCTTGGCATTCTGAGATTTGCCATTTCTGAGTTTGTAGTTTTTAAGTAACTGCGACTTCTTTTTTCAAACTTTTCCTGCAATAAAATAAGATGCAATCAGGGGGCAACTGGAACTCCTCTCATTTTCCATCAGGAAAAGGCCATGGTATTAATAGCTTTATTGTTCAATTTTATGTAAAATCTGGAAGCCTTTTTGGCGTCTTTAGTACTAAATCATTATATAAACCTTAAACAGAGTGACTAGACATCCTATAATCACACGTTGGAATCTGGTGCCCTGCCTTCTGTCTAGCATTCACTATGAATTTATCATTTTCAAATATGGTATTACTAGTTATAGTTGTATTAGAATAAAGCTGGATGGGTTTGATAAACCTTCACTGTGTCTTTCCAGCTGGTGTCTTCTTGTAGCGTGTGGGATGTATATGCAGTGAACAGAATTCTCACTTTAACACACTGTTAAATTGGGAACACGATCCATGTTCTTTCTCAATCCTTTCCAGATGTACTCAATTAACCCCTCCCTTTTGCAAACCGCAAGTGAGGCTCTTACTGAGAAAATGAAGTGTTCTGGACATTGGTAATGGCGTGGATGGTGGTGGGAGAAGCAAGGTATGCTGTGGCCTGTGAGATGCATGAAGACACAAGTCAGCAGCCAGTAGGTAGAGTCAGTTGGAGTCCATTGGAAACATGGGAAATTATAATTTAGGTGTTCATGAAATATGTCAGGGAAATAAAGGCTGAAGTTGTGCAGTAGGTTATATCAATAACAATCTGAACACCCTTGCTTCGCTGGTTTTGTCAATAATTTTAAGGCATACTTCTATAACTGTTTCTTCTTATTTCATAATATATTTTCCCCCCAGTAAACCTTTTTGACAGCAACAAGCTAAATGAGAAATGAAAGTCCATGTTTAGTTAAAATTAAGTACTGATTTTCTGTTTCCCAAGAAAGTGATAATAACTGTGTGATTTGCACAAAATATTTGTAAACAGTTATCATCCATTATGAGTGTTGTCATGATTATCACTAACTGCAAGAGAACCGGAAGACACAAATCTGCTACCGAACAACAATGTACACTTCAAAAATTAGTTATTAAAAAGAAATGCCCGAGGATGACAACTTAACATGAGTAGTAGCAGGACATGTGCTTTATTTTTATTACAGGATTATTCATTTAGACCAAATGGTTGCTCTTCTAAATTTATTTTACACAGTTTAGACCCAGTGGTTTCCTGTGCAGGCATGAAAAATGAAAGATAGCTGTTAGTTAAGTTGGGCCTGTTATTAGAAGAATTTGGCAAACAATCGAAGGATACGACTTTTACATCAGTGTCATTAAATGTCTCAAATAGAAAAATCAGTCAAATTAATTCCAATCGTAGGTCAATATTTTCAATTTATGTAATCAAAATAAAGCTTCAAATATTCATTAAAAAGAAGTTGAAATATCTGCAATTATTGCAAATTTTATCATAAATTTTAAAAATGTATTCTAAGTTTGCTTAAAATTTTCAACATTGGAGATAAAATTATTTGAATATAAATGTTGGTGTAGTGCTATATCATGATATAAAGAAAAAAACTGACTAAATTAAGAGACTGATCGAGATGAATCGTATTTGGAATTGATTGATTGTAATGCATACATAACTCACAGAAACCAGTATAATCTTTGATACCCTACCGATCGAAGTTGAAATCAAGACTTGTCAAAATTTACGAAAATTTGTATATATTACATGGGTAGAATAAATGAACTACAACATATTTGTGAAGAAGCTAACGTTGAATTTAGGAGAGGCACTTTAACGTGATGGCGCATGCTTTCTCTCCCTACTGCCCATCATCAGTTCAATTGCAGAAATGGTGAATTTGAAGAACTACTTTATAAACTTATCACAACCTCAGGGTGCCCCCAGAATCGAAAACAAAAAGAAAAACAAAACAAAACAAAAAAAACTTCCATTGTGTTCAAAATTATTTCGGGGGTTCAACTCTTGGTTCACCGGTTCGTGCCCCATGTCGGGCTTTGCTCTGACAGTGTGGAGCCTGCTTCGGATTTTCTGTTTCCCTCCCTCTCTGCCCCTCCCCCATTTGTGCGCGCGCGCTCTCTCTCTCTCTCTCTGTCTCTCTCTCTCTCTCTCTCTCAAAAATAAACATTAATTTTTTTTCCTAATAACTCGGAAACCTTTGATCAAAGCATTTAACATACCAAATACTGAAAAAAATTAATCTTTTGAGACTTTTGGCTAATTGCAATTCTTGAAAACATGGATCAGAAACAAGAGGATGGTTAAAATTACTACCACAGAAGCAGAGGAAGAACTGCATGTATCAAACAATGGAAGGTGAAAAAATGTTTCAATTTTCAAAGTAAACAATTTCAAGTTAAACCACGGTTATTTTGAATTTCTTGACTTACACAAAGATTTTTTTGTTAGCATTCCTGTCTTTAATTGGATAAATTTATATTCTAGGCCACAATGCAATAGAATTGAAGATGACTATGGTTTTGTAGCCGTATGCCTGGCAAAACATTGAAAAGAATAAAATTTTGTTTTATAAAAATATCAGAGAAAGGCCTTTTGGATGGAACAAAAAGACAGAATGTGTGAAAGTACTTTGGCTAAAATATTTACATGTTTCAAGATAAAAAAATAGAATTGAGA
This sequence comes from Panthera tigris, assembly GCF_018350195.1. Classification (NCBI taxonomy): domain Eukaryota; kingdom Metazoa; phylum Chordata; class Mammalia; order Carnivora; family Felidae; genus Panthera; species Panthera tigris. Next base: position 13,276,611 of record NC_056660.1, on the reverse strand, counting down.
GTGTCTTTTATCAGCAGAATTTGCTCTGAGCTTTCCAGATACCTCAACATTTGTGGGTCTCTTATTTTCTCCGTTAAATTCTAACATTTAAAATAGAAGAAATCTAAATTAGGAGTGGAAGTTTGATGTCCATCGGGTATTCTCATTTCCTTGTTGGTCCTCTATTTCTCTCTGAAATATTTTTGAATTTCCTCTTTGCCTTTGATATTTTTTTTTTTTAAGTTTATTTATTTATTTTGAAACAGAGAGAGAGAGAGAGCCCACAAAGCCGGGGAGGGACAGGGAGAAAGAGAGACAGAATCCCAAGTGGGCAGAGCCAGATGTGGGGCTTAAGGTCATGAACTGTGAGAGCATGACCTGAGTGGAGATCAAAAATTGGGGGTGGGGGTGGGGCTTAACCCACTGCACCACCCAGGCGCCCGTCTTTGTCTTTGATACGCTTAAACTTCGCCATAATGTTTCCACAAGTTGTTTTTTTCCTGTTTGGCATTCGATAAACCCTTTCAACCTGATGTTTTTCATCTTCCTTTGATTCTAGGAAATTTACTTTCATTATTTGTCAGATATTTCCTGCAATCTTTTTATTTTTCTTTCCTTTAAAGAATCTATCTTGTGGATATTGACACTTTTGTTTCTATATTCTATATCTCCTAGCTTCCCCTTTTGTTTTAGCTCTTTATCATTTCCTTGTGATTTGGGGGATAGTACTATACCTTCTGATTCAATATTCTTTTTTTTTTTTCATGGAATTTATGTGACTGTCAAACTCATTTATTGTATCACTTATTTCAACTGTTATTTTGTTCATGTTTAATGTTTTCTCTCAACTTTTAAATATTTGCTGTGCATATAAAGGTGAATAGTACAGGGGCGCCTGGGTGGCTCCAGCCGCTAAACGCCGACTTCGGCTCAAGTCATTATCTCCCCATTTGCGAGTTCTAGCCCCGCTTCGGGGCTCTGTGCTGACAGCTCAGAGCCTGGAGCCTGCTTGGGATTCTGTGTCTCCCTCTCTCTCTGCTCCTTCCCCACTCGTGCTCTGTGTCTCTCTGTCTCTCCAAAATAAATAAACACTAAAAAAAATTAAAGGTGAACAGTATATACTACTTTTCTAAAAGATTATATGCTTAGATTAAAGCCAGTTTTCAAGAAACACACAGAGGTCTGATTTAGTACTTTAATCCCTAATTCTTAATTCACTTTGTTTTATCTATTACTCCTCCAATATTTCAGGCTTGAATGAAATCCTTCTTTTACTAGGTGCAGGGGTTTGAATTATGTCCCCCCAAAAGATGCATTCAAGTGTTAGTCCCTCGTACCTGTGATTGAGGCCTTATTTGGAAATAAGGTCTTTTCTGATGTGTTAGGGGAGGCCATCCAGAGAACATGACCTCCAGTTGACCCGTGAGCTGGAACCTGGCGATCAGAGGCTGTGAAATGTGCATTTTGCTGGGCTTCCCTGCTGCCAGAAGCCATTTCAAGGACACAGCCTTGAGATAGCAATGTGGTGTTGAGATCATCTGGACAGTTTATGTTAAGGCCTCTGTATAAACTTTTAAGATTTGGTGGGTGGGTACAGAGATCTCATCTCGCAGCTGCCCAAGGCAAGCTTCATATACAAATTCTCTTGCTTATTAAACCCAGCCCTAGCAGTCTGGAGTGGCCTGCCTCTTTCTTTGGTCTCTCTCTGACCTCAGGATATGGGGCCTGGTTTCAGATTATACCTGAAAAGCTTCTGAGGAGGTTTTGAACCAACAATATGTGATCAAGTTAAGCTCATCCCGGATTAGCATAGTGCCTAAAACTGAGGACTGATATCTTCATAAGAGGAAGGGAGATTTGGATGCAGAGACACAAAGGAATGAGGCCATGGGGACATGGAGGCAGACATTGGAATGAGACACCTACAAGCCAGGGATTGCCATAAACCACCAGAAACTAGGAAGAAGGAGGCAAGATTCTTCCCTAAACCCTTCAGTGGGAATAGAATCCTACCAACGCCTACCAATCCTACTTCTAGCTCCAGAGCTCTGAGAGAACAAATGTTTGTTGTTTTAAGCCACCCATTTTGTTGTAATTTGTTATGGCAGCCTTAGAGAACTGATACACTATGGAAGGTGTTTCCAAGATTTTATTTTTAAGTGATCTCTACACCCAACGTGGGGCTCGAACTCACAACCCCAAGATTAAGAGTTGCATGCCTGACAGACTGGGCCAGCCAGGCCGCTCTGGAAGATATTTTTAATAGTTTGAAGCCCTTCCAAGCCATACACAGTTCGTGAATCTCAGCAGCGTTTCAGATAACATTACTCCCCCAGACTGTTCATTTCTCTATGGAGAGGAACTTGACAACCTGCTTAAATCTAACCAAAATACAGACTTTGGTTTACATTAAAATTCCCTTCACACCCCAAATTTCTCCCAGATTAGTGCTTATTTTGGTTTTAAGTGTCCTCTGACTTTCATAACTTTGCTGACACTGTATCTAAAGGAAGAAGTAGAAAGAAGCTAGTGAGCTTTTTGGGCAAAACACGGGCAGCGGGAGGAACCGCCCTGAGTGTTGATTCCTGTAGATGCCCTTAGCATCCAGCTCTCCTGTACAGGTGGTAAAAAGCCATAGTTTGAATTGAATTTAAAGTCAGTAGGAGGACGCCTGGGTGGCTCAGGAGGTTAAGCATCCGACTTGGGCTCAGGTCATGATTTCACGGTTTGTGAGTTCAAGCCCCACATCAGCTCTATGCTGAGAGCTCAGAGCCTGGAGCCTGCTTCAGATTCTGTTACCTCCTCTCCCTGCCCCTCTTCCCTACACTCTCTCTCACAAAAATAAACAAACATTTAAACATTTTTTTAAATGAAGTCAGTAGGGAGTCTTTATATTCATGAGAGTGTAAAATTAGATGAGTGTCTTTTGTAAGTACCTGAGAATGGTTTTCCACTTTCAAACTTCATTCTGCAATAAGGATTTGTGTTCTTCATAATGCTTACCACATAGCCCCTTCGCCATCCGCAAACCAGATTGGATCCATCTTTCTTTTTGCTGTACTATGGAGATAGTTGCACAATCATCAGCTGTAATAGCAGCACTTCATAATAACTTGAGTGATTTCATGATTTGCCACGATTTTTCACACATTATCACTTGCTCTCTGAAATAATCATGGGCTATTTATCATATTCTGTTATTACTTACCCCTGTCTACGTGTGGAAACCAAGACTCGGCAAGATTTAGATATTTAACCAGTCACAGAACCCAGTTTCGAGGCCCTCTCCAGTAGAGTCTTTCAACAACATTTTAAGAACTGTGAGATACTGAGAATGTCGTCTTCAGCCATTTGCCACATTTCAGGTATGCGCCACGTGCCCTGGTCAATGCAGAGAATATTTTGTCTTTCAGGCTCAAAGCCTATCCTTTTTGTTTTGTATTATGGAGAAGAGGAGAGTACACTGTCAGTGGGCTAACTGAGGAAACTCGGAGTGGGTCATGAGGCAGGGAATGTTTTGCAGAAAATGGAAAGTAATATGTTCAAATTTCTTTGGTGGGACAATCTCTTTGGCAGTGAAGGATGAGAGAGATTTAAAAGATGTCTTATTTTAGTGACATTCTTGATAATTTAGATGAGCTGCTTATGTAACTTTAAAGAAATTCAAGAGATAAGAAAGAGCAGTGGGTAGAATGTGGGTTCAGCCCTTATTTTTTTTATTAGTGTTTATTTTTGAGAGAGAGAGAGAGAGACAGAGCATAAGTGGGGGAGGGGCAGAGAGAGAGGGAGACACAGAATCTGAAGCAGGTTCCAGGCTCTGAGCTGTCAGCACACAGTCCAACGCACAGCTTGAACCCACAAACCATAAGATCATGACCTGAGCTGCAGTTGGGTGCTTGACTGACTGAGCCAACCAGGCGCCCCAGCCCTTATTTTGAAAAATGTTCTCAATTGAGATAAATGCCCACACTCCCATCCCTTTGAAAACACCAGCTACACATTGGAGCCCAACTGTTTGGACTTCTTAAGATTATGGCATGGTTCTGAAATACTTTGCTATATCCTAGGAAAATTCAGTTAAAAAATGGCTTTCCATCTGAATTTTATATGGATTAAAAATACTTTCATACTTCCGCTTTTTTTAGATGTTATGCTAAAATTTGCACCTAAAACCTTGCTATTATCATCTTTTTTAGTCATGTTCAGACCGGTAATGAGGAAAATGACAAAAACAGCATCAATATCACATGAACTGCTGTAATGAGAATGTGCATGATAGATGAACCAGAGGGAGGGGATCTGGCAATATTTTACTTTCTGTGGATCTCACCAACCTTGCATACTATAGCCCAGAATATGTCTGCTCACTGGATTATTTTGTATTTGTGTCCATTCTGCATAACTTTTCATGTCAATGCATTTTTATTATGTGCCTTATAGAATAATTTTCAATGAGATTGAATTTGCTAAGGCCTACTGTCACTTTTCCTGAAGAACATATATATATACTTGGAACTGTGAAAGTGTTAACCGAGCCCTTGCTGTTAGAGCACATTGCCAGTCATATACCTATGTAATGAGATCTTGGCCAGGATTGCCATTCCAGGATTATATTGTAACCAAAAAGGAAGATGATGAAATAGGTGGGAGTTTTTGTCTATATCACACTGAGGACTTCATTCAGGGAAAAGTCCAAAATCTTCATCTTATTTTAGATTCAGAAAAGATCAAGTTGTTAGGCTGTCACATCAGACACATTAATTTGCTGCTTATGTGAAGTTTGATAAGGAAGAGAATGTAGCAGAAAAGACTTGTGTAAAAAGATATCTTTAGATATGGTACATGTGTTTGATAAACTCAAAAAAATGTATAGAACAAAACATTTATTTTTCATTAACATCGTCTGCCAAATGGCATTACTTTGATGCAAACAGATTTAATTTTTTTTCATTCAATGACCATTATTTAGTGACTAGTCTTATCTATTGACAAGTTTAATTTTATTTATATATAATGCACTGCAAACTAGGAAGATGGGCTCATTTTTCATAGCTGCCCCTACCTGAATTCCCTGCAAATCACTGAGAAAAATGCAATTTAAAACATTCTCTCGTGTTTTAATGGTTAAATATACAAGTATCTTAAGCTGGTAATAAAAAAAAAAATCTACTTGAGTTGATTTAGTAAATATGAAATATTTATGAAATAAATGTGTTCCTGACATTGGTCAAATAATATGTTATCTCTTAAAAAATACTAAAAATATCTGTTCATTGGATAATATTCATAGGTAAATACCATTGTCGATGTTCAAAGGGAAATTTTAATGAAGTTTCTTTATAAATACCCCTTTATTTTTATAATTCATTATTTTTATAGAACAATTTTATAACTAATGTACATTTTACAAACAATGTATTAAAGATTATAATTCTGTCCACTTTGACCTGAGGAAAACATACTGTATAAATTTGTATTTTCTTCAATCTTACTCTCCTAACTATCCCCAGAATTTCTTCAGTTCTGGGCTTGCATGAGCCTTGGAGAGAGGGTCTGGATTCTGGGTATTGCCTTATCACACACAACCAATTTGCAGAATGGCAGAGAAAAAGGAAGCCATGATCTCTGCAAGCACTCATCAAGAGCAACATGAGGGGTCTGGAAAGAACTCACCTCAGGACCATTTGTGTCTTTATTAGAATTGTATAGAAAAAAAAATTAGAGGTGAACATCAGACTCTATAAAAGCTATTCTCCCCTTGGTATTAGTTATGACATTTCATTTCCAGGAGGCTCTATACAATGTAGTGGTTAAGAGCATGAACTTTGGGATCAGATAGCTCAGGGTGTGGATCCGACACTTACAGGTGTTTGACTCTGGGGGGATCTGCTTAACTTCCCTTTAGCCTTCATTTCCTCACCTGTACTAGTGCCCTGTAATAATACCTACCTTCTAGAGTTGTTCTGAGAGTGAATAATACACTAAATGCTAAAACTTCTGGCACCATATCATAAGAACTGAGTAAGAGTGTTGGGTTGCTGTTGCTTTGTTACCATTATCATCCATGGAAAAATATAGGAGAAACCATAGGAAAGTATAGGAGAAAACAGAGTCCTTACCCTGCCAGGACTAGAAAACTTTGATCACTGGCAGAGAAGGGCATTTCACCATTTGTTACGAATCACAGTCCCTTGTTACTCAAATATATGCTACTTATGTAATTCATATTACATAGTATAAGACACAGTATTGGAGCAATGAAAAGTCTAGAGGGGAGTCAACCTGCCTGAAGCATACAGTTTTCAAATTTTCCACATCAGTTCAAAGTAGCACATGTCAGAGTGAGCAATATTCAGATGCATGGAGGTGGTTATTGGCTTGTGTTAAGAAACTTGTTTCTGTAGGTTTCTATAGAGTGAATTATTTCTAAGAAGACACCTTTACCATTTAGGTGGTCTTCCTCTAGTCTAAATTTTCAGGGTATCTGATTTATTTTTGATCAGCAGATACAGTGCTTCACTTTATTTTAGCTTTTTATTGCATTTTTAAGAATCAGTATAATGGGGAAAAAACTGGAGAGAGTCTGTTAAAAATATTTTAGATATTCATAAACCCTAATCATTCAATATCCATATCCTATTATGATTTGAGTATCTCCATATGAGGTCATTTTGGCTAATGATTTTATGTCCCAAGTTTCATCATTTCTGCTCTGGTAAGGTGATGAAAAGTTCAAGGAAAAATATATAACTTTTGAGGAATAGGGGGATTTAAGATAAAGGGTCTCTATTAAATGGTGACTTTAAAAAATATGGCTCAGGAAAAAATAGATCTGCTCTTGCTATTCAGCAATTCCAATTTCATTTTTGAGAAAAGAAGAAAGGTTATTGAAAAGTACTGTACATGACATTATATTTTTTTGTATTATGCTCACTGTCTTAATGCGTTACCATCAGGTGATTTAGATTTCTTAGGAAAACTATCTGGTTTTGCCTAATATTCATTGGTGTAATTGATTTAATATAAAAGATCTGCGTTCTTTCCTTGTGTTCTTTCCGGAATTATTTTTATAGAAATAATCTTCAGGACTGCTGTTCTTATGCCCATCACAAGACTGTATGATGAGCAATGAGAGTTGGAAGATTCATCTTTGAGATTAAGTGTTTTTGTTTAATAAGAAGGGTTTTGCGTGTCTAGAAATCTGGCTGAAAACCCAATGCAGGATTTGAAGTGTGTCTGATAGGGTTTACCTGGTCTTTCTGGTCCACTGTTTATCATATCTGTTACATACGTTATTCAAATCTCTTTTGAAGGAGAACATTGATTAATTTTTTCTTAACTTCCATCATTATCATGGCACTGGTTGTCAAAATCATAGATTCAGTGAATGGACATAAGTCACTTTCCAAGTATACAAGTAAGCAGTTATATGTTCATATCGGATGAAGGTTTTAAAGTTAGGCCATTGGCACTGAATTGTCTAAAAATAACAGCACTTTCAGAAATATGCATGCGAATACAAATATGCATTCATAAATATGTATATGAATTTTGTTTGCTTTTTAAACTGAAGTATTGTACATGGTAATTTCTGGCATAGTGCTCTGTCTTCTAGATCAGTAGTGTTCAAATGTTTTGGAAATGCATTTCGTTGGTAAACTTTTTAAAGCAAATATCCTTTCTCTTCACATTTATTTTGTCAATTACACTACTACAGTAGTGTGTATATTATCAACTATACAGAAAAATAAAAACTTAACAAAATTTATTTCATTTTATTGACACTCCATAAAACTCTCACTTTTTGCTCTGGGTGATCTGAAAATTTAGAAAAATCTCAGCTTTATACTTTATGATAAAATGTTTCAAAGGTCTGGATCTCAGCTCAATTTATTTTGATACTTGCCTTTAATGGCTTTTATACTATATATAGCTAATGATCTACTTTTATTCTCTCTTCCTTCAAATCTCCCCTCAGTGCTTCTAGTCAGCACAAAGGTATGTGACTAGTATTCCAAACCTTAACCTCAAAGTAATATGGAGAATGTAATTCTTTGCTTATTGGGTTTTTCAGTACAATTCAATACATTTGAGAAATAATCTTGGGGGTATTGGACACTGCAGCTCACTGTGAGACAGTGTTGGGCCAAAACTCTACCTTTTTTTGTTTCCAGCTAGTTTCAATGATGCTTATACAAAATCAGTTTGAGTTACCAGAAATTCCTCAGATAATGAAAAGGAAGAATCCAAAAGCTTAGGCAGATAAGAATTTTTAATTGAGTTTTGCTCAATTTTTAATTGAGTTTAAATGAGTTTGACTTTCACCTTCTGCTTTACCATGTACCCAGAAAGGGCCCCAAGGACACTTCCCTAACCAAGGACTAAAATATGTATTAGCTATGTAAAAACAAATATTTTTGTAAAATTCTCGGACATTTTGACAAACGTCTCTGATAGGCTCAAGTACAAGCTTCAGAAGATCCTGGCTTTGAAACAGGTTCTCTGACTTAAAGTTTGATGGCATTTCCATGTGGCAGAGTACCAGCCACAGTAATTAATCACCAGGAAACGGTTGTCTGTTACTGAAAGAAATAGTAGGTAGGCTAGTACAGTAATCACAATAGTTTGGCCTGTAAAGATCTTTGTTGGTGGTTAATTGATCATGGGATCCCTGGGACTCTAAAACATGTGTAGGCTCGTAAAGCCTTGCTTGATTTATGAGACCCCAAACAAACAAACAAACAAACAAATGTAAAACTAGAAATGAAGGTGTGATTTGGGGCATATTAGTGATGGTCATGGTCACTTGATACCCAGATATGAATTGATTCACAAATGCTTGTGGACAGATCCTAAGACTTGGAAATAATTATATATTGTATAAGTTTTCTTTTATGCATTCTCAAAGAGATCTATAGCTACTTGCTAAAAAAGAAAAGAAAAGAAAAAGAGAAAAGAAAAGTAAAGAAAAGAAAAAAACCCTCTGAATTGGGGAAATAAATATCAAGAAACTGTGGGGATTATTGATCACTGATTTTGAATTATGTGAATCCTTTAAGACACAGAAAGCCACCAGGGAGGCTTTTAGTGGGTCAGGGGTTAAGTGGAGTTTGGACCAAAGCCTGTCTCACAGTGGGTCCCAATGTCCATGTACATTGTTATTCCATAGTTATTTCTTTGGTTCCTGAAGGAATCGTTGTAAAGACAAACTTGGCTGCTGGCAAATTCCCCACCATAACTCTGACAAAAGGATCGAAGGCAACTGGGGGGCAGGGGGCAAACATAAGACTATTATAAATGTCTAATATAAGCAGTACTGCATCCCAAGGTGAACTTCAACAGACATTAGCACCCCATCCAAAGATGTAAAATACTCAGAGATGTCTATTTTATTTCCAAACAAGTCACCTCTTTCTCCATGGAGAAGATGAAAGGTTCTAGGAGACTATTATAAACCAATCAGGTGGTGATTGAAATTATACCTATTGTTCTAGATGAAGTCTTTCTGGTAAAATAAATCATCACTACCCAACATCTGCTATGCAACTATTTTTCTGGAAAATGGTTTTCTGAAACTATTCTAATAAACAGAGAATTTCAGAAGTAATCCACTTTCACCCGGAAGGCATAGCAGTACACGTTGGCCATTTTACCTCAGAACAATGCAACTCTTCCACTGACTACTGTAATTTAAGCCATGATCATCTCATCAGTCCACCCTACTCTGGTCCCCTATATTAATAATATCTTGAATTAGTACATGCCCTTGATATCTGGCTTGGAAGATTGTATTTTCCCAAAAAGTCTGCAGCAATATCTCCAGCCCCACCTACTTTTCTTCCAATGGGATTCTGACACTCTTCCCACTTAAAGATGGGATCTATGTTCCCTTCCCTGAAGCTGGGTGGGATTTTCTAGCTGCTTCAACCAGAAGTGGTGCCAGGTGTCCTATTAGGCTAGGTCATAAAATATGAAATGATTTCCATTCTACTCAGTAGAATAAAATACCTTCACCTTCAATATAACCTGAAGACCTCTGTGCTATAAGGAAATGGAGAGATAATACAGACAGTGGGCTGCATGAAGAGAGAGCTGCCTGGCCCTCCTCCAGCTGCTTCACTACCCAATCTGTTCCAATTCTAGCCAGAATCAAACTGCAACTACATGAGAGATCCTGAGCCAGAACTGCCCAGCCAAACTTTTCTCACATTTGTGACTCACCAAAAGCTTGAAAAATAATGAAATGATTGTTGTTGTTTGAAGTCACGAAGTTTTAGAGTGATTTGTTACATAACAATAGGCTCTAACGCCTGGGAAGATATATTCCTGTCCAGGGTGGAATATAAACCCAATGAAAATTTATGTGCCTGTCATCTCAGAGAAATTTCTGGTTACTCCTGTAGTACATGTAGGACATGTTAGGATATTACATCCAAAGTGAAAGACAAGTTTGCAAAACTCCCACCACTTAAGGAAGGAACTTTGGGGATTTTGAAAGCAACAATTTATCACATTTGGGAGCAACTCAACCAGGCTGCGTTGTAAGCAGCTTTACTCCTTGGACGCTATATCATAGCGAATCTAACATTGTTCAAAATTCACTATGATAGATTGGGATACTCTAGGGATCTTATGGGAAGACCCATTAGGAGAATCACAGTGCAAGTCCCTTGAGTTTTGGAGCAGAACTGTACTTTTCTAAGAAAATATTTGTTCTTTTTTACAGAAGAAAATTCTTGGTTTGCTGTTGGGCCCTAGAGATACCAAGTGACCATGCAAATTGAGTTTCTATCATAAGCAAGGTATTATATGACCCACTGAGCCATAAATGTGGGTAGCTGATCATCATCAATTGTAAAATTAAGTTTGAGTAGGTGTTGAGGGCACCAGTATGTTGCAAGATTCAGTGGTTCATAGTGTTGGTGCCTCTATTTTTGCTTCATTACTCGCCTCTCCCTCACCCTAAACCTATGACCACATGGGAACTGAGGAGAATATTCAAGCCTGTTTTAGAGATAGTTCCATGCGATATGTTAAAATCAGTCCAAAGTGGGATACTGAAGTTTTTTTATTAAAAAAAATTTTAATGTTTATTTACTTTTGAGAGAGAGACAGAGACAGAGACAGAAGCATGAGCCGGGGGCAGAGGCAGAAAAGAGATACAGAATCTGAAGCAGGCTTTGGGCTCTGAGATGTCAGCACAGAGCCCAATGCAGGGCTCAAACTCACAGACCATGAGATCGTGACCTGAGCTGAAGTCAGAGGCTTAACCGACTGAACCACCCAGGTGCCCCAGGGATATTGCAGTTTTGTACCTTATTTGAGGGACATCCCCCAAGAATGACTAAGAAGGGAAATTCTCCCAGCGGTTGGAATTTCAAGTGATAACGTCTATTTGTCCACTTTGCTTAGAAAGGGAGATGGCCAGAGATGTGGAGATATATAGATTCATGGAAAGTTATTAGTGATTCTGTGGGATGGCCTGAAATTTGTAAGAAAGAAGACTGAAAGACTGGTGATAAGGAGGCCTAAAAAAAGTAAGTCAGAGGAAGTCTCGGAAGTGACCTAGAGTGTGAAAGTGTTCATGTTCCATGTGAATTCTCTCTGAAGGTATTCCAAGGAGCCCTTGAGGCCATTTCAGATGGTCTACACATTCAAAACTACATCAAAATAAGATGGGCGTTTCCAATTTTCACTCACGATCTTTCATGAGTGTAGGGTGGAATTTTCCAGAAGCTACATGATATGTTATATTTCAACGAATTGACTATAAAATCAGACAGGAGACCCCAGCTGTCATCTGGTAGGCTAGATATTAAGAAGACTTGCAAAAATGTAAAATAATGCCATGCTTGCCTGTTGCTACTTTAGTTTTCACAAAAACGTTATTTGTGTTTATATACAATGATATTACTGTTACTTTGAAATGAATTAAATATACTGCAAAATTCCTCAATTTTAATTTCTAATATATATCATTCATACAAATAAAACTCTTTGAAATTCACAATAGTTTTTTGGGGGTAATGAAAGAGTTCCAAGACCAAAGTTTTAAGAATCACTCTCTTAGTCTATCACTTGCTTTGTTACATGTTCTCACACTTTCTCATCCACTTTCCTAAGCATTTGTCCACTGAATCACATCCTACTAAATTCTAACCACTTCTCCAGCATATCAAGGCCATTTGAATCTGGATCTTTATGACTCGAGCTTCACTATTTCTCTTTGTCCCATTTGGTCACTCTATAAAACAATCCCTATTTTACTTGATAGCATCTTAATGAAAATATCTTATTACCCTTGACACAGATCGATTATGGCTGCAAATCCACTGACAATTATTCTTCATCATGGTTCACCAAATGGTGAACCATCAATCCCACACATCTGTGGTCTAGACCACATTTACCCACTTTGTTACTGATCTGGTCTTCTGAGACAAAATCAAAACCCACAGCAAAGTCATATTGGCTACATTAGATTGCAATCTTTTAATATTTCAGGTTTTTCCTTCTAGTCTACAAGGTTCCTGGCAGGACTCCCACTCCAAATTCTTTCTTTTCTGTGCTGGGTAGCAGCTGGAACATGTATCAAGTTCTTTTACCCTTTCAGCTGCTGCTTCCTGCAGGACCCTCTACAGTCTCCTTTGGGCACATCCAGTTCGGAGGTCAGCAAACTGTTCACCAGTAATTTGTAAATGGGTTTCGGGTGATCTGTCTCCTAGCCTTCTAGCTGTCGCCTTTCCAGGATTTCCCCCTTAATTTCAAGAGGAAATTTATAATTGAAGCACTTCATGAGAATGCTACTTTCTACTAGAGTTCTAACCATCTGTGCCTCACAGGGAAGGGAGTGTCCTTGGGAGAGAAGTTGTATAAATGTGGCTCTCGCTCAGTGCAGTTCCTTTTGTCATGTCCCCTTCCTCCCACCTGCAGTCTACATCTGCTTTAGAGACTCTCTGTGTCATGAAATGTTTTTTGGTTTTTTTTTAACAGAATTTATAATAATTATCTGTATGGAGGTTAGTTCATTACAAGATAAGCCACCAGTATCAGAAGACCATTTAATTTAAAACCAGCATTTTTTTTTGCAGTTTTTAAGAGTAGTTTTTAAAAGTTTTAACAGTAGTATAAATTTATTTATATATCAAATTCCCTAGACTAAGAGAACAAATGAATAAAAGGTACTTCGTTTTAAAATTTATAATCAAATGGAAATTGTAACTTCAAGTCACTATTCATCTGGGGCTCCTGGGCGGCTCAGTCAGGCTTCGGCTCAGGTCATGATCTCGTGCTCTGTGAGTTTGAGCCCTGCGTGGGGCTCTGACCTGACAGCTCAGAGCCTAGAGCCTGCTCTAGATTCTGTGTCTGCCTCTCCGTTTCTGCCCCTCCCCCACTCGCACTCTGTCCTTCATTCTCAAAAAAAAACCCATTAAAGTCATTAGTAATCATTTTGCTAACTCCCTCTTATACATACACACACACACACACACATGCACACACATACACACACGTTCTTATCTTGAAGACAGTTATCTATTTCTATGAGGATTCTATTGGATAATTAATAATGGATAGTGCTTCTTGTGGGAAAGTAAGTAATTGTTTAAGGGAATTCCAACTCTTTATTCTGAGCACACAAGCTGCTTTTAGGACTGTGATAGTTTGATTTCGTGAGTCAACTCATCTAGGCTGTGGTGTCCAGTTCTTGGTCAAACACCAATACAGATGTTGCTATAAAGATGTTTTTTAAGTGTGATTAGCATTTACAATCAGAAAGCTTTTAGTAAAGCAGATTACCCTCCATATAGTGGGTGGGCCTCACCCAAACAGTTGAAGGCCTTACGAGCAAGTCTGAGGTTTTAGGAAGAAAAATTTTTGTATTAAAACTACAACATAGAAACTCTACCTGAGTTTTCAGCTTGACGGTTTGCCCTAAAGATTTCAAACTCAAAGCTGCAACATCAACTCTAAAATGAAATCTGCAGCTAGCTGGCCTGACCTAACCAGTTTTAGACTTGCCAGTCTCCAAAGTCCTGTAAGCCAGTTCCTTAAAATCTCTCTATATATGTACAGTTGACCCTTGAACAACCTGGGGGTGAGGAGTGCCAACCCCCTGGACAGTCAAAAATCTGTGTATAACTTTCGAGTCCCTCAAAACTTAAGTAATAAGAGACTGCTACTGACCAGCTTTACTGATAACCTAAGCAGATGATTTACACGTATTTTATATGTTATCTGTATTATATACTGTATTCTTATAATAAAGGAAGCTAGAGGAAAGAAAATCAGAAGGAAAAGAAAATACATTTACAGTACTGTACAAAATCCACATATAAGTGGATCTATGCAGTTCGAACCTGTATTGTTCAAGGGTCAGCTGTATATCATGTTGTTTCTTTCCCTGGATAACTCTGACACAAGAATACTTATCAACTTGTATTATTTTTCAGAAACTGATATGTTATGCTCGTTTTTGCCAAATTTTAAAATGTTTCATCCGGATTTCCAGAATGCCTTTCAACATGTATTGGCTCTGTGATTACCTTTGGTGAATGTTCTCACATTGTGAACCTTTGAGAGAATTAAGATAAACGGAAGGATTTAAAGAATACTTTTTTGTTACTTAGCAGTTAAATAATTTTATATTAAAAGGACAATTTCAAGATATAAAAGGAATTAATGAATTTAACATTAATTTCCACGAGTCAAAGGAAACACACCAATGTTACCCTTACAAAAACGTTCTGAATTATCCATGAACCAGTTTGACTGTTTGCTCTGAAGTTTAAAAAAATGTGTTCAGAAAGGCTGAAATGATTGTATGCTAATTTGAAGAGCTGGGTTGTACAAGACATGACTTGGAAATTCCCTTTTTTGATGTCCTGCAGGAGTTAGATTCCATTCTATGTGTCTTGTTCTTCAAACCTCTGACTTCAGACTGTCGTTGAGCAGGAATATGGCTTGCAGTCTTCCTCAAATCATTCTTGGGCTCCAGACAAGGTGCTGGACCTTTGAGCAAACAGGTTTTAGCAATAATAGCTAGGGAAAGGCAAAGCTGTGAGTGACAAAGGTGATTCACACGTGTCATCTCCCCACTCTGTCTTCTCCATTTTGTTACCTTTCATCCCAGATCCAACATTTCCTTCAAGCCCAGTCAGTTTGCCTTTAAAAACCAGACAAAATAGAAATCAAAGAAGGTGACTTGGATTCAATTTTCTGTCATTTTCTTTTCTTGTTTTACCAAGCTTTTCTTTTTTATTTATAAGATATAAAGTTGTTGAATTATTTGCAAGAAACAACGAGATTTTGAATTTAAGCCTGGAGTTCAATGATACCGGTGGCATTGTGTCTCATGCTTAAATGTATGGTAGAAAGAGAAAACTCCCATTAACTCAAAATGACTGATCTGACCATACCAACTCATATGACTGTAGCGTGTGGCCAAATTTCACACTGACTTCCAGTCTGGGCTGATAACACCTGGTCTTTTTACCACTGAGTATTCATTTCATAGGTATTGCACAGATCGTTGCTTATAGGTAAATTTAAGGCATGTGGGTTTATGTCTGTGCATGAAAACCAAGAAAAGTGAAACAGAGCCTTTCACCTTTTTAAAAAAATTACATTAAATTACATTAAATTACATTAAATTACATTTTATTTTATTTTGGGGCACCTGGGTGGCTCAGTCGGTTGAGCATCTGACTTCCACTCAGGTCATGATCTCATGGCTTGTGAGTTCGAGCCCTGCATCAGGCTCTGTGCTGATAGCTCGGAGCCTGGAGCCTGCTTCAGATTCTGTGTCTCCCTCTTTCTCTGCCCCTAACCCACTCACATTCTGTCTCTCTCCCTCTCAAAAATAAATAAACATT
This sequence comes from Panthera tigris, assembly GCF_018350195.1. NCBI lineage: Eukaryota > Metazoa > Chordata > Mammalia > Carnivora > Felidae > Panthera > Panthera tigris. Next base: position 13,260,760 of record NC_056660.1, on the reverse strand, counting down.
TAAAAATGTGTTTTTTAATGTTTATTTTATTTATTTTGAGAGAGAGGGCATGTGAGCAGAGGAGGGGCAGAGAGAGAGAGACAGAGACAGAGACAGAGACAGAGACAGAGACAGAGACAGAGAGAGACAGAGAGACAGAGAGAGACAGAGAGAGAACCTTAAGCCCAGCAGTGCAGATCCAATGCCGGACTCCATCTCATGACTGAGATCATGACCTGAGCTGAAATCAAGAGTCGGATACTTAACTGACTGAGCCACCCTGACTGAGCATCCCAAAACTTACTACCTTTTCAAGAGAGGTTCTACACTATTTGAATTTGAGGATCCCTCCAATGCATTTCTTGAGAAGAGAATATTCATTTATTAGTAGGCAGACTACCCCACAAGCGTATACATAAAGCCCATGGACTCTCTGTGCTCGGGCATGGAGTGGAGGCATTGTGGCCTGTCTGGTGAGAAACGGGGGCACAGCATTCCTCTTGGGAACAATAGTCCCAACGGCTATTACCTGAGATGTTCCCTCCGTTGTGTTTCTCTGGAAGAGACAGGGCATTCTGATCTTTTATTTCCTATCAAAGGTGGAAGGATTGAGAGTCATTCTTTACTGCTTGAATGGAGAATTGCACAAATGTTTCTTTGCCAGGGAAAAGCAAGCAGAAAATGAGCACAGCTGGGCCACACTTGCCCAGAGTGCAAAGTGGGCTATGGGGAGGCCAGGAAGGCTTTGGAAAACAGCCACATGTGCAGCACCACTAATCACAATCCAAGGGTAATTATGGCTGGATTTTCTGAAGCTGGAGAATGTATTTTACCTGTTTCCTGTTTTTCAACAGCCTGTCTGCTTCACAGAAGTTAATTCACCAGAGTCACCACTAAAAGTACAATAAAGCTTTCGAGAAATCTGAGATCAGGTCTATTTATGGCTTGTTAAGCAGTAAGGATTTTTCTGTGTTCATGTGAAGGCATGCTTTCTGTTGATGGCCATTTTATAAGACGAGTCTTATGCCGAATGACACGAAGCAAGGGAAAAGGCTGTTGGCTTTTCATCTGTCATTTCCTAGCACATCCCCAGGGTCTAGGTGCAAGACTTAAGAAGGGCCAGCTCCCCACTGTGGAAGCTGACACATTATGACTCCAGTGCTGGTAGGACACAGGCTATTTGGGGTTATGGAAACTGGAGCACTGAGGACTGGTTCTCCACATTCTAAAGCAATGCTCCCACAGCACCTTCTTTAAGGGGTGAAGGTGGTGGACATCAAAAAGTAGGGTACAGCAGAAAACCCTGAGGGAAATCATCATGAGCACATTCAAAGTACTCCAGACATTCTCAGATTACTTGGGGAAGTCTTTGCAGATGGCCTATAGTTATATAGGGGAGCCTGTAATCACGTAGGCCAGCAGACTCTATGAATTCATGTCAGTGTGATCGCAGTTAAACTTGTAGTTTGGGTGGCCTGGGGACATTGGAGCTACATATATTAATAAAATTGATGAACATTTACTTTTTCCCATTATTTTACTCTGATGATATTGAGTGAACAATCCCTCTAGTGCCTTGTAACTTAATGTCACTCATTACTGTTTATACATTAACCAAACACACTCAATTGAATAATCTTACACTTGATTTATTTCTATTTATTTTTTCACCATTAGAAGCTTTCACATTTCTTTCTATTTCTCTAGCACATATGAAGAGTTATTTATGAACATAGTAAAACAAAGAAAGCCTATTCAAGTAGGCCTGTAAAAAAGTACTAGTCATAGTAATGACTTCTTTGAGTATATTTGTTATACTCTTTGGGGGAAATAGGAAAATAATTAAAATAACTTGCATTTGTTTTACAGTTCATGTTTCACAGCCTTTCATAGTTTAGATATTAGCTTATCTTTCTCAAACTGAAATCTGGGTAAGGCAGATATTATTCTCGTTTTTATTAATAAGAGGCATACAGTAGCTTGACTGCCATTCTGGGCAAGATAGATACTGAACAAATCCAGGTCTTAAAACCAGGGTGTAAGAGAACCAGTTTGTGTCATTCAAGAAATACTGTCTTTCTAGAACTATGTGTTCCAAGTATTGTTCTGGGTGTGAGATAGCCCATAGTGAACAAACTGGACTAGAATTCCTGTGTTCATGAAGCTTATATTCTAGGGGGTAAGATTCAGACTATGAACAAACAGATAAGTAAAATATACAGTGTGGGAGGTAGTGATATGTGCCATGGAAAAAATGAAGTAGAACTAGGGGGACAATGTGAGTTTGTGTGTGTGTATCTGTGTGCCCATGTGTGTGTCCGTGTGTGTGTGTGTGTGTGTGTTGGGGAAAGGGCTTGGTGTTTTAAGCAGGTTTCACTGAAAGACAAGAGAGTGAGCCATGTTGATATTGTAGGAAGAACATTCCAGGCAGATGGAATAGCCGGTGCAAAGCCCCAGACTCGCCTGGTATGTTGGATGAATGTCATGGCGGTTAGCCTGGACAGAGTGAGATTGGGAGGGAAAGAGATGAGCTCACAGAGGTATGCAGAGGCCGTTAAAGTTTGATTTCCAACTCCTCAATGGCATATCTTTTTCAAGATGACATTTTCTTTGCTTTTGCAAGGGAGTTTGTATACCCTAGGTGGAACGTGGGTTATTTCCCACTGGAAAGAGGCAGCAAAGTTGATTTTGATCTCAGCAGCTATCCAAGGAAGAGCTGAACTGAGGCATCCTGATTCACCTGCAGCAACGACAAAAAAACCTGTGGAAACCATTAGCAACCACTTTAGGGTGGGAGCGGGACAGCAGGGGGAGCCAGGGACCCTCAGCCAGCGAGTGGCATGAGGGCAGGGGCCAGAGCATCCTTTCTCGGGGAAAACAAACACCAGAAATGATGCTGCCCTTCTCAAAGCCTTGCTGCTGGGCAAAGTAGGGTGCTGTGCTGGCACCCAAGCTGGAGCTTAGCCCAACACCTGTGGTGGCCCAGCCCTAGGCAGAGGGGAGGAGACAGTAGACAGGAAGGAGCGGTGAAGCATGCCCACTGGTTCCCTCAGGGCTTTCTCTAGGAAAAACCAAGGTGCCTCAATTTAAAATGCAAATATTTTCCGGATAGTTCTCCATTAACCCACTCTCTGACGCAACAATATTCAAAGCGTGGTGCTAGATGAGCAGGCTCAGGGTTAGCTGAGAATGTTAGAAAAGTGAATGTGCAGGCCCCATCCCCGATGTGCTGAATCAAAACCTTTTGCAGGGCAGGTAGAAATCTGCATTTTTTGTCTAGCCCTCAGGTGCTTCTGATGGAGGGTGAAGGCTTAGAGTCGCTGGCATGCAGGACAAAAGCCAAAGCGGCAGGGCAGTGGGCATTCAAAGACCTCCCCACCTGGGCTTGGCCTCCATCTCCAGCCACATCCCATCACTCTCGGGCTCAGCCAACTCCAGCAGCACCGACCCCTCCGCCTAGGGTTATTTAGGCTTACACCAATTCCATCAGTGTTGGCTCTTTCTTCTTTGCCGGGAGGCTTTTGCTTCAAGCCCTGTTGGTGAAATCAGACTCAATAGCCCAGACGTAGCCAACGCAGTTCCACCTTGGCACCCCCACCCCTCGAGGTTCATCAACAGCAGCCCCCTTCATAACCACTTTCCCTGAAGTGTAAGAGCTAATTACCTATGGGTCTTCCTTCCTTTCCAGATCAGACTCTCTGTGAGGACTGGGGACGTAAGTGTGGGTTGTATCACAGTACCTGGGCCACAGTGACTTGAAAGCCTGCCTTTTGTGCTATTGTTGAGTAAATGAAAAATAATTAAGCCACCATCCTCCCTAGATATTTGAGCAGACAGGTGTGGCCACTCTTGCATGAGACAGCCAGGGGCCTGCTGAGGGGAAAGATTTGGTCGAAACTATGTGACGCTCTCTAGGGAAGATGGGTTTTAAAGGAGAGCCCTGGGCTCTTGTTAGAAGGGGAGCCTAGGAGGATGCTGTATTCCCAGAAGGAGACAGAAAGGCAGAAGTCTGATCTGAAAATGGTCAGGGAGCCCCCAAAGCAATGTTGCTCCAAATTGTTAGGCAGGCAATTGTGCATAATAGTCAGCGCTATGGGGGAGGCGGGGCTTCCGTTGGCCAAAGCTTAGACTAGAACCTGTTCTCCATAATTAGTCGTGTGACCTGAACATGTAATTTAGCTCTTCTGAAACACAGGTTCCTTTTAAAAGTGGGATGTAATATGTAAAGTGGGAATAATTACGATACCTAATAATAGGAACTAACATTTATTGAGTGTTCCTATAGGCTCTCTCTCTCAATCTTTACAGCCACTCTATGACATTGTAATTTGGACCTCCCATGTCATAGCACAAAGAAGCTCACTGACTTGCCTGCAGTTATATGGGGAGGTGAAAGGTGGGAGTGTGAACTTGAATCTATTTGACTCTGGGGCCTGAGATCTTTGTCCTTATGCTATAGCACCTCCTGTAGGGTCTGTGAGATAATATATGTAAAGCACCCAGCAAGTGACTAAATGATAGTTACAATTTTTCTGGGACCAAGCTGGCTTCAGGATGTAGGAGAAATAATCCCAGAATGTGGGAAAGAATTTTGGGACCAGCACCAAACCTCTCCGTGTTTCTATGTCCTTCCCTTGGCTGCAAGAAAGATGTTCTAACACTGTTACATGTGCCCATTAACCTTTCCTCACCTGAAATTAACCATCCTTATTTGCAGAAAGGAAATTGCTATTTCAGTAAATGGCCTTAATCCAATTGTTAAGGGTGCTGTTTCAAACACAGTATTCGCTTCTGCTGAAAAATTTGGGAACCTCCCTCTCTATACACCTTTGGAGAAAGCACGTGAGTGGAGTGGCATCGTCTCCTGGTCTTTTATGCTTCTAGGAGTGGAATTAAATACTACCTTCCTTGTTTTACTTTTTAACAATGTTTTTTATTATTTATTAATTTTTGAGGGAGAGAGAGAGAGAGAGAGCAAGCAGGCGTGGGGCAGAGAGAAAGAGAGAGAGAGAGAGAGAGACAGAATCCAAAGCAGACTCCTGGCTCCAAGCTGTCAGTGCAGAGCCCCATGCAGGGCTGGAACTCACCAACCATGAGATCATGATCTGAGCCAAAATCGGACACTTAACCGACTGAGCCACCCAGGCACCCCAGAATGCTACCTTTCTAAAGAGTTCTGGCAGGCTTCTGACATTAAGATAATGCAAAAACACTTTGTGATCTTAAAAGAATGGCCTCTATTAAGAGAGAAAAGACAAACACATCTCACTAGAAATGTTTTCTCTGGACTGCCAAGGATGGACCGTTCATAGGACTGAGGAAACTGCCCAGTCTCGAGGTCTTGGAGAATATTACTGAACAGAAAGCCAGGATAACATCCTGTCTGTGATTACGGGAAGGGAAACCCTTCCCAGATGATTTTGTTGAGAGCTCCTTGTCCCATACACCTTCCCTTAGAGCCACAGGAAGGGAGATAGGAGCAACTATGAAGCTATTGGCAAGTTCAGAATCATGAAGTGACCTTGCTATCCAAGGCCACAGTGTTGTCTCCATTTCCTCAATGGCTCCATTTTAACAGCTCGACTTTGGCTTGACTTTCCACCTGGTGTTCCGTGAGTTTGTTACACAGCCAGGCGTGGGCCTGCCCTACCACAGGCCTGGGGAAGTGATTGTGCACTGGAAGAGTGGGCCTGTTATGAATTGAGTTGCGTCCTTCAACATTGAAGTCCTCACCCCAGTACCTGCGAATCTGACCTTATTTGGAAATAGGCTCTTTGTGTAATCAATTTGAGATCAATTCAATAGGACTGGTATCTTTGTAGGAGAGGAAAATGGAGACAGGCACAGAGAGGAGCACCTCACGTAAAGACACTGCTGCACAGAAGGAAGGCAGCTCAGCGAGGACGGAGGCTGCTGCCCACCAAGGAACACCTACCTGGGGCCATAAGGGGCCGAAGGGGCCGGGCCAGATCCTGCCCTAGAGGCTTCACAGGAAGCATGGTGCTGCGGATACCTTAATCTCACACTTCCAGTCTCCGGAAGGAGAAGAGAAGACATTTCTGTCGTTTAAGAACACTCGGGTGGTGGCACTTCATTCGGCAGCCCAGGGAACTAATAGAACGAATACAGGGTCCCATTCTAAAGGCAACAGGAAGCTGGGGCCTGGGCTCTCTGGGAGCGAATGGTGCCCTCAGCAAGCTTCATAGCCTCCTTCAGATGTCAGGCTGAGGACGGTCAGGAAGAAGTCTTCCGGAGCTCCTGGCAGGTGCTAATACCAGGGAGGGTCTTTCCTACCACACAGTGGACGACAGAATTGCTGTACTGCTGAGACCTATCTCAGGATCCAGCCTAGAAGATATCCCAGCATAAATGTCACCTCTCTGAGCCTGGGCTGCTGGCTGTCATGCTTCAGGCTGCAGGCCACCTCTCTACTCCTCCCCTGGTCTAGAGAACACGTCAGCATGGACCACAGGATGCCAGAGAGGCAGCCTGGCGAGTTCCCTTGACAACCTTATGATGTAATGCTTTAAACTACTTCCTGGCTGCAGGTCTAATGAGATTCTAGACACTGCCGGCTCCTCCCAGCCTGGGAGGCAAGCAGCTGAAGTGAGAGCCGTAGAGCTCACTTTTAATGATCCTTTTCAGTGATATCTATAGGATGCATTTGCATTAGCAATGAGAGGGGAGTCTGACCGTCACCGAGCTGCATGGGATTTTTGCCCAGGAGACCCAAGATTATTGCTGGCAGATCGGCATTTGCTGTGGGCGCCCCCAGTGTGGCTCAGCTGCTGCGAGGCTTTCCTCATTCTCCTTGTTATGCTTTAGTTCGGATTCCCTGCAGCAGTTCAATAGTAAAGAATGAACACGACCCTCAATAAAATGGATTTCTGGGAACTTCCGCACCCAAGCTGAAGCCTGAGTATATCAGAGAATTATCCCAAGGGATTTCTTAACAAAGCAGTTTCTCTTTGTCTCCAACCATTTGTATTCTAGAAGTCTTCAGGGTTTTGAAAGTATGTTTTTAAAAAGCAAAGGCGCTGGAGCAAAGTCAACATCAGCACATTGCATACACGGCTTCCCCTGTGCTTTCTGGTGCTTTCTCTCTAGTCCTCAGGAAGAGGACCCCCAGGCCACATCCTGATTAGACAGAGAGCAGAACAGGGACGGCTTTCTCCATCTACTGCTGCACTCTGACAGATGCCGAAAGTGGGTGCACATTCAGTTCTGAGTGTGAGAAATTTTATTTGTTTGTCCCTTTCAATGACTAAGTGGCCATTCATCGCCTAACAGCAGACAGGAGACGGGATGAGCAGGAAGACCCCACGTGCTGTGTCTCTCCAGCATGGCATTAGTGTCAGTTGCAATACACCCGGCAGACAGAGCCGGAGAAGTGAAAGCCAGGCCTCCCTCTCCAGGGTTTACGCGACGTGAGAGCCAGGGGGCCTTCTGAGCGGAGAGGAATCCATTTTGTGAGGATTCTTTTATCTGCTCAGATGGGCAAGGAGTTCTGATAGACACAGTCTGATAACAGACTGTGGCTGACAGTCCAGATGTCTAGGGTCAGAGGCTCCATATCATCCTTGAAAGCCATACTGGGTGTCAAAGCCAGGGAATCCTTTGTTAAGAAGCTCTCAGGCCCGGAGGGCATTTTCTGGATGGTGGCAGGGAACGTCGTGCCAAGTGGTTCAAAAATCTCCTCAAACATATGGATATTATTTTCCAATGCGAAGCCAACTTTATGGCGACAACAGATTCCTAATTCCTACTGCTGTTCTGCCCCTTGGGTTATGCCTTTGAGATGCTGACTTGCCATCTGGCTGGAACTGGGGGCCTCAGTCTAGACCGCAGGACGAATATGAGAAAGAGAGTCAGAACAGAAAGATTCCGGGTACGACCCTCTCATTTGCAAGACTAATGGAGTCATGTGTTGGCTGTGGAGACCCACTTTCTGTGCCTCTGTCTTGGGGTAACATGCCTGATGTGTCTACAAATAAACATGGATACTTTTTCATTTGATTGGGCATCTCAGTATAAACGGGGACCTTAGGATGCAGTTATATGTCAAGAAAACAGCTATATTGGTATGTCACAAGTTGGGAGCACATTTTTTTTTATTTCTGTCATGATAAATAATTAACATAAGCATGCTGTGTACCATCTTGAGATATCACCTCGAAATTGATCAGTGCCACAGGATTTCAGTGACTGCTTTGCACTTTCATTTATGATCTCTCTTACGCTGAGGGAAGGCAAACGATATCATAGCATCCTGAAAAGGAAGATTATACAGCGGTTCAAATCGGGAAGGCGATAGGAGAGATGAATCATGTTGGGGGCTACAGGATATAGGCATGCCAAAATCTAAAGAATTTGTGCTGTAGCAGCCAGTACCGTATTCATGTCGGGAGCAGATGTATTATGCAGATTGCATTTTTGCACAGGCAAACTTGCAGCCATTCATCAGCAAAAAGCATAGCAGTAAAAAAGCAATGCAGATTTTCTGTTGATTCTAGCAGTAAGTGGATTAGATATCAACTTAATGCAGGTTTCAATAACACTGCAATGTGAAACTTATCTTCAAGTGAACAAACAAGACAGTCGTAGAGTTATCAAGGGACACCTTATTAAAATTTGTATCCCAGGATTGACAAAGTTTTGGGGTTTTGAGGCCTGATTATTCTGAACTAACAAACAAAACTTTGAAAAGTTATAGCCCATGTTTGTACAACTTATTTATGTCAAAGAGGTCTCGACTTGCTTTCGTCTCTTTGCAAGTTCAAGTAACACAATGCCAGGGGTCTGTTGAATTTATTTTTTCTTTAAAAGGAGTCATGGTAGGCAGCCTCCATGATGGTCACAATGATCCCAGCTCTTGTTACACACAAGATCACACTCTGTGTAAGCACCTCCCTAATGGTGTTACTGTTAGTCTCTGTGTGACTAATAGAATACGGCAGAATTGGTGGTATGTCATTTCTGAGGTCAAGCCATAAAATACACTGTGGCTTCTGCCTCTCCCTGCACCCAACCCCTCAGGTCACTCACTCTGGGGAAGCCCACTGCCATCTCAGGAAGACCCTCTGGCTGTCCTAGGGAGAGGCTTACGTGATGAGAAACTAAGGCTTTCTGCCAAGAGCCATGGAGTCAGCCATCTTGGAGGCATCTTTCAGCCCCAGCCTTTAGATGATTGCAGATCACGCCCAAAAGCTTAAATTGCCATTGTCACGGAGGTTCTGAGTCAGACCATCCAACTACCGACTAAGTTACTCTGGGATTCCTGACCCTCAGAAACTGTAAGATAAGTGTTTGTTATTTTTAGCTGCCAATTTTAGAGTACTTATGCACCTACAGATCGATGATGCAGGAGTCTAGATATGACTAAATACTGAGAAGCACTAATGAATGTCACTTCCTGATTTGAGCCCATGATTCAGGAAGTAGATATATTTACTGCTTAGTCACTGACTAGGACTTCAACGTGAGCAATTTTTTAGTGCTATTGGCTTTGCCTCTTAGAGTGAGCTAATTAGTGAGATTCATTCCATTTTCATGTATTCTTTCAAAAAATGCATACTGAAACAGATTCAACATTGTCATTCCTCAGTATTGTCATGAATCACTCGGTGCAGGGGTTCATCTTGGTGAGGCAAAAAATGCCCAGTCCTTCTGTGTGTTTGTCCGTCTTTTCCCAATTCTCATATGATCTAGCTACAGAGTAGGACTGAGAATTTCACTCACACTTCAGCTGGGATGTACAGAGAACATATAGCTCTTTTCTTTTTTCTATAACCAATCTGATTTTCCTCCCACTGATCACCTGGGAACAAACTAACCAAAACAACTGACAACTGAATTTAATACTTGGGTTAAAACGTAATCTGATTTGCAAACGTAGAAAGCACTTTGAACTCAGTCCTTTAGGGAAAAACAAAAAACAAAATCAATTATTTCTCTCTCACATTTGTCCGTCATCTGCTTATCACCTAGCTTCATTTCAAGAAGTCACCTGGGTATGTGGTAGGAATAGTGAGGCATGCGAGATCTCATAGTGGAGGCAAAATCAGGGCTTCTCCTGTGTCTCCCTTTCTCTTTGCCCCTCCCCTGCCTGTGCTCTGTGTTTCTCTGTCTCTCAAAATAAAATAAACATTAATTTTTTTTAATAAAGAAGAGAAAGAAAAAAGAAAATAATCCTTTTAGCTAAGTTCTGACCAGACAGTGAGTCAACAAGGCTTACGGTTCTATAGTAGACTAAAGACATTACACAGGAAATGGGGGATAGGAGCCCAGGGATAAAAGTGACCAGAGGAAAAGGAAGTGAGAAAGGGGAGACCCTTACACAGTCTATTACACTGTATGATAGACATTGTTGTCTCATGGCTTCAGCCTGGATTGGGTGTGCATATCAGGTATCAAATCAGTGCCTTGACGTTCAGGCTGAGGGCAGATGGGAGCTCCTGGGACGGCACAAGAATGCGGTCTTATAGCTGTCATCTACCAGCCTTGTTCACAGCCACATCAAAATCATCTTGGTTATTAGGCAGAGTTAGGCAGACGCAGGCCTGAGTTTTGGCTTCCCTGGGCCACTTTGGTTCTAAGCAGCATAGACAGGACCTAGGTCTACCTGAGTATCTGGCTGGGGGCCATGGAAGAGAGTGACACCACCTTCCCCAGGGCCAGACGGCTCTGCAACAAGGACCAAGGAGGATGTGGCCCAGGCGGGAGCCAAGTCAGAATTATCCTCAGAACTCACAAGGCTTCGTAGCACCCACAGGAGAGGGGCTGGGGACTAGGTCACCTACAACAGACATGGATCAGGAAAGGAGAAGAAATAGCAGCTAGAATGCTGCCACAAAGGTACACAGGACAAGAGACATCCCTCCAGAATCCAGGAACCCAGGACCCTGGGACTGGGGGCCTCAGTCTAGACAGCAGGACAAATATGAAAAAGACAGAACAGAAAGCCTCTGGGTATGACCCTCCCATTTGCAAGACTAATGGAAGCATGTGGAGGAAGTGGAGACCCAGGGAAGCTCAGTTGGCTGAGTGCCTGACTCCTGATTTCTGCTTAGGTCATGATCCCAGGGTTGTGGGATCGAGCTCCGTGTTGAGCCCCTGCGTAAGAGTCTCTCCCTCTCCCTCTGTCCCTCCCTTATCTCCCACCCTCAGAAGAAAAAGGGGCCCTTGTACCATCACTGAATCGTTTTTCCCCACCAGGCACACCATCACAGAGCCACCCACCTCTCAGTACTTCCCCTTGTGTTTCGTATGACTTTATTGTATTTGTTGACTTAAAATAAGACCTGCTTATGCCTTCTAGATGCCTTCTTATTGCTTTCACATTGAGCCAAACTTTATAAAAGACTGTTTGGATGAGAGCCTTTATCACTCTCTAGCGTCTTCCATATCAGCTGCTCTAGCTACAGTCTAGGTCTGGCTCCTACAGGCTTTTCCTATCAGAATCCTCAGCCCACGGGTAACTCATTGTTCTCCCTCTTTGTATTTGTAGGTGACAGTATTTAGTGTCTGCCCCTACTTTCATTTAAAGGCAAAATTTAGGGACCAAATTCTCTAAAGGTGACATTAACACTTGGTGTTGGTCAGCTCCAGGCTTGCCTGTGTTTAAGTCTACCATATTCGTAACAGTGGCCAACCGTTGTTAACCACTTTCTGTACTAGAAAACCCCTTGTGAGCATTTTTTCACTTGGTCTTCACTGACAACTATTATTTTCTCTCTATTTTATGGATGAGGAAACTGAGGCTTGGATAGGATACCTAAGCAAAATACCCAAGGTCACATTTACTGAATGGTGGTGCCAGGGTTCACACCCAGGGCTGTCTGCTCTAGAGCTCTTGCTTCCCCTGGTCTGCTTGGTTCACGTTATAATCTCCACACTTTATCAAATTTGTGTCTTATTAAAAATGACAAATTAGGGGGGCCTGGGTGGCTCAGTCGGTTGAGCGTCCAACTTCGGCTCATGTCATGATCTCACAGCTCATGGGTTCGAGCCCCACATCGGGCTCTGTGCTGACAGCTCAGAGCCTGGAGCCTGCTTCCGATTCTGTGTCTCCTCTCTCTCTGCCCCTCCCCCACTCATGCTGTCTCTCTCTCTCTCTCTCTCTCTCTCTCTCTCTCTCTCAAAAATAAATAAAGATTTTTTAAAAAAATTTTAAATGACAAATTAAGGGGTGCCTGGGTGGCTGTGGGTTAAACATCTGACTCTTGGCTTCGGCTCAGGTCATGATCTCACGGCTTGTGAGATCTAGCCCTGCATTGGGCTCTGTACCAACAGTGCAGAGCCTGCTTGGGATTTTCCCTTCCCCCCTCTCTCTTTGCCCCTCCACCCCACCCCCACCCCTGCCCACACGCACGCGCACATACACGCTCACATGCTCACTTTTTCTCTCTCTCAAAATAAATACATAAACTTCAAAAAAAATTAACAAGTTAAAAGAAGTCAGCTTTCTGGAGAACTCCAGTTAGGCATCTTCCAGGCATCTCTGAATCAGGCAATTGCAGGTGAACCCATCATGGTCCATGGAAAGCCTGCGCATCTAAGCCCACTCATCTCCCTGAAAAGCAGCAGCAATGCTGGCCTCTACTTCTTTGAAGGCCCATATTCCTGTGGAAAAAAGCCATAGACGTGTCTATAAACAAACAACTGGTGTGTGCCTCATCACGGGTGGGTACTTTGCCTTTCTGAGACTAATTCCCAGCAGGAATCATCTTTTTAAGAGCACTTTCTTAGAGCACATCACAGCATTAACAACCCCGTAGGGCTTGAATATGTCAGGCCCGTGGCCCTTCATTCCTTCTCATGAACTGAATTGCCCTTGCCATGCATAATGGCCTTTTCTGTTTTTGTTTGTTTGATTTTCATTTTGGCTCCAAGAGCGATTGGGAACAGGGGAAAGGGTGAGGAAGCAGGAAGAGATGCTGAGTGGGAATATGAGGGCAAGGCTGTTTCTGTTCCTCAGCTGGCCCACAAAATGGGACCTGACGCCTGAAAGGCTACAAGGACCATTTGACAAGAGGCCTAGAATAATTCCTGGCACACGCAATACTGCAATTAGGCCCGGGTAACACAACATTGCAGAGTTCAGGGGAGGGATGTTCTTTTCATTTCTGTGTAGAATGCAAAGCTGCAACCACAGCCTGAAAGGTCTTTGAAGGTGGAAGTGCCGGCCATGTCTGCTGAAGTTCATTTTTATAGGATATAGAAGCAGCAGTGGAGCAGAGGGGACTAACTCACAAAACCTGTGAGCAGCAGCTTAAATGATAAGGTCAGAGAGTAAGACAGTGAGCGTGCTTGGGAATTCCTAAAATCGACTGGGGACACGAGGGCCAGGGTCTGACAATTGTGTTGGTGGAAACTTCGAGCTGGCTAAATTTTAGTACAGCTGTTGCTGAGACTATAATTTGAACAGCAAACCAGGGTGGCACATGGACACCCAAGTTGATACCTCTTCACAGCAATTGTAAATACCATGTGAGTATAAATGCAATAGCGTCTTCTCAACTGGGGATTGATAAACCCTCTGCTCTCAGTGTCTTGATTAGTGTCTCCCATCTGATCCCTCTGTTCCTTGACGGCCCTAGGTTCTGCTTGATCCTTCTTTGCTTCCACATTAATCCACATGCCACGATGATCCATGATGTGTTGACCAACTTCAAGGCTTGGGGCTCATATACTAATGCAAAGGATTCTTTCTGTGATTGTTTAAAATTAATTCCTCCATATAAGAACTTTCTGTCTCGCAAAGTATCAAGCAAATCTCATCAACTACCTTTCCTTTACATTGCTCCAGCTTTAATAGATAATCTCCGAGATTGAGGACGTGATGGAAAGACTGGGGAGTGTGGGTCTTCTTCACTGTAACAGCTGGGCTGATGCTTTCAGTTAAAATATCTGTGAGTATTTCTCATGGCTGCTGGAGGAAGAGTCTCCTAGACTTCCATACTTTTGACTGGGAAAAGACAAACAGCCAGATTATGAGTTAGCTGGGAATACCTACTCTGCTTTTCAGAAACCCTTTCATCTATGGTTGATTCTCCATCCCACAAACAACCTTCTCCTCCACACTCCCACATTATATGAAATTGATATTCTCCATTTAAAGGAGGAAGTACAACTTAAGTATTTCATTCTTCGTATGTATAGATTATGCTACAAGTGTTCATGGAAAATAAAGTACCAGTTCCAGGAAACAGTCAGCTTTATAGCTGTCCATCTAAGATGACAGTTTCTCCAGAATAGTACCTTAAAACAGAAGTGGGTGTCATTTGTTTATTAACTTGGGCCACATGTGCTCTATTCAAATTTGATAGGAAAGGAGTTTAAACAATAACAATAAATATTTCTCCATTTACCTTAATCATAGACATTTTGGTTCTAGAAATGGTTCATCAGCAAATGCAGTTTGGTAATTGTTTCTTCGTCTATCTTGAAAACCGGATCACATAAACCATGAAGGTCTCTGATTGATTTTGCAGCTATTGGATTGTTTTAAACAAAAAAGAAAACAGCCACAGAATAATGGAATCAGCCTTGTTATATAGACATAGCTCCAAGCCAAAGCCCCAGGCGTTGCTTTCATTCAGCATTCTGGTTGAAGAAAGATTCCATGGCTTTTTCAGACACTATTTCAGATATTTCCCCCGTTTCCAAATGCATTGTATATTCAAGATAGTCCTTTATCTTTACATTTTACATTCTGAGAATTCATGTTTAAGCAACATACTGCCTTTAGAAAAAAATCAGAATGCATTAAGCCTCACTATTTCCCTTTTACAAAGATTCCTTTAAGCTTTGAGATTGTTATTCAGTGAAGTCAAGTGGTAAATCTGCCCTCATCTGTGGGGTGTTCTGACTACTGGCTGGAACGCTTTGGACTGACATGATTCAAAAAAAAGAGCTCAAGCCCAATCTAATTTAGCTTCACTCCCCTTTGTTTTCAATATGTATGAAATTCCTTTTAGGATATTACAAATTTTCTTCCAAATTTTTCTTCTCTTGTCAACTGAAAATTTTTCCTTACATCACTTCCCATGGGGGACAGATCATGACATGCAGCTTTATTTAACAAATGCCTCAAAACATGTGTCTGACATCTGTCTCAGAAACCCACCTCAGCCAGCTTTAAAACTTCTCTCTGACAGAGGCAGGACAGAAATAGAGCACGTTTTTGTCCTATTAATCTTAAATAAGGTGGTTTTGTTAGGAAGACAAAAATAGCCTTCTAAAAATCTTGTGTTGAATTTATGTCATCACTATTAAGTTAGCTATAACTTTCTAATTGCATTTTGAAAAATAGTTCCATCAAAACACACTTTAGAAGAGCGATTCTTTACTTATAATTTCATTTTATGGGATTTCAGGGTCATTTTTCAAGATAGAACAAATTTAATTCTTTTTTACTTTTGACTTTGTATTAACGAGATGCTCATTAATTAAGAGGCATTTGTGAAATTTGAAAAAGAGACCGATGGGATATCCGATAGTACTAAAAAAGAAAATTATCCTGTTTCCATCTCGGTTTTCTACATTTTGTTTTTCTATATCATTCACTTGGAGTCACAGTTGGAAAATTCCAAAAGCACTTCTTACATCCCTCTTTTTTGAAAAGGGAAAAATGTTCTCACTTTTGAGAGTATGTCTTGATTTTGCTTTTGGAAAGGGGACCATGGCTTGAACAATAAAGTCTCTTCTGAGACCTAAAGCAGAGGTCCTAATGCCAAAATGGTAAAACTGAAGACTCTTACTTCCAAATATAGTAACTGCTTTCCTACTGGTACTGAATTCACACTATGTTATTTATGTTTCCATTTTTCACTATGATTTTTTTTTTTTAAGATAAAGACTGAGCTGTGCCTGTCAGAGCACACAGATAATGAGACTATGTCAGAGGACTGGGAACATACCTTGGCCAATATTCTAGGCTACTGATCCAAATTCTGTCGATAAGTGGTTGCATGGCCATAGATTTTGCACAATAGGACTTTGAATATCAGCTATTATCTTTCCATCCCAGCAGCATTTGGACCTCAGGCCTGGGCAGAAACTTCAGAAGAATGCGTTAAACATGGTGCTCCAATGTAGACTAAAGTCTTGCGTGAAGAAAATAGATATTTCAGAAGTTTAGATCTTTTAATAATATTGTGGTTCACAAAGAGAGTCCTTGTCTTCAGTTACTATAAAATATGCAGAGATAACTCATTATTTTGAGATTGTACAGAGTGTGGTGGAAGAAATGAGGCAATTCCCTAACACACATAAAAACAAAACTACTTGTAATTCACTAGATGGTTGTTTCTAGGGCTAGGGTTGTTTTTAGAATATCACGTTAGAATTATTCAGAATAGTAACTTCGATTCTTTACTTGACATTTTTATAGTAAATTTATTTGCATAACATACATACTTGCACAAAATGCATATAAAAAAGTACTCAAATCCTATGTACATGACTAATTATCACAAAGTATACACACCTATGTCACCACGTCTTGGGTTAGAATATAGAATATTCTAAGCATTAAAATGCCCTAGTCACTTAAATCCCCTTCAGGAGAACACAGTAGGAAGAGTGGCATTATCCACAGTTTCCAGTTGCCATACTTTAGTGATCTATCAGTGTCTATACCAAGGCAACTCTCTCCCTGGGCTGCTCCCAGCTAATGACCACACCAAGGCCCAAACCCTAGACCAGACCATTCCTGCACAATCCAGTACTCCTCTCACAGCCAGTCTCTGCTCTGGGCCTCCCCCTGACCCCACAGGTTTGGCCAAGATCTTTTCAGAGCTTCACTGTAGTCTAAGGCTCTTCCAACCAAATTCTCAGCTGTGTGTCTCTCTCTCCATGGGAGTCAGCCTGGCCTTACAGTTGAGGCTCTCCCACCTACTTCTGATTTCTCCCCCCTTTACCTTCACAGGTATCTCTCTAATAAATGTCTTTTACTTCTAATTCTATCATGGTGTCTCTTTCCCGGAAGATCCTAATGGAGACACTTGGTACCAGGAAAGGAGATAGAAATATCGAGGACCAGATCACTCACCATCTGGCTTGCAAGGAAGAAGCCCAGTGGAGGCTCCATTGTGACTGGTATGTGGAGCACAGATAGCTCCTGGCACAAGGTGGTGAGCCAACTAATAAGACTTTCACTGGTAGAAACCTGGGGAAACATCCTGGTGAAAGAGAACATCCTTACTGCTGCAGTGATTCCAACATTTGAAAGACATTGAAAGAACAATGCACAAGGACAGTGGAGTCGGTTGGTTATTACTAAGTTGTACTGATGGCTTATAGAAGGATAAGGAGCAGAGGTAGTTTATGGAAAGTTGAAAGATATTTGAGAACCTGATAGCTTACAAAGAGGTCCTCATGTCCTATGGTAGAAGAGCAGACGTAGCTGAGCATAAAGCATGGGACTTAATTAGAGTTATGTCACATCAAGTCCAGGTCACTGGCTAACAAATTGAGACTCTGAAATATAGATTTGGGACATCTTTATGGATGTTCCTGAAGACTCTCTCTCTGTAAACTCGCCTGGACCAGAGATGGTCCTGGTCTATTCTAAGAACTGGCACCTTCCCAATGTGGGGAGACACTGAAAAGATTTCTCAACAAGGCAACAGGTGACAGTCCCCCCCCTTAGGAATTGTTCTACCACCTCTCCTGGATGTCAGGCCAAAAAGCAGAGTTAAATCTAAAGTAGTGTAACCTGCTGGAATGTGCTGTACATGGAAAGAGGAGAAGGATATTATATGCCAAAAGAGCAGCAAGAATTAGCTAGCAGGTACTAGCATGAACCAGGGGAATACCCTTGGGCCTGGATTTTGGGGGTGCTTGACCCAGGGGACTGCGGAGTAAGACTAGTTAAGGAAGAATTTATTGACTTGGGGTCACTCTTTTGAGACACAGGATTTAATACTATGGCACAGACCCAAGAAGGTAGGAAACATTTAATGCTAGGGTGAGTCTACGAAGCCTGGAGAGAATGTTGGCCTTTGTTGATGAAGATGAAATGCCTGAGTGCCATGGCAGATGACACATAAAGGGATGAAAAGCCCAACAATCTTGGCACACTAGAATATACACTGAGGGGATACGTGAGGCTGAAAGACCAAAAGATTCTTTCTATGAAAAGACCCAGAGGACATACCATTCACCAAGGCCATCAGGAATGCATGGATGAGAGGCACACCAGCATCCATAAAAAGTTCAGTGGAGGCATACTTCTGTAGGCAGTAGGACAGGCAGTCAAGAGCCAAGCTTCGTACCATCCATGGGGAGGATTGAACCTGAAGCAATAGAGAAGCCAGAGATCCATAATGACTGTAATGACTGGCAAGACTGGAGGGGCTGCCTACAAAGCATTAACTGCAGGGAGTTATGGAGATGTTAAAAAATTGTGTTTCTAGAATCCAAGGGGATGGGAAGCCACTGATAAATCTGTTTCACATCTATAATAAGAAATACTGGAGGGGAAGAAGGTCTGGAACCCATTGACAGAAAGGATGCCCCATGTCCCCAGGAGGAAGGATACAGCTATACTATATAATAAATATAAACTGCGCTCATTCTGGCAGTTCTTTCCCAAAGGCAACCATGCCAATTTACTTGGGTGATTATATACTGGGTAAGGGGGGATACCAGATATTTCAAGAACTACTGGACAAAGGGTATGAATTGACCCTGATACCCAGAGACATGACATGTCATCATGGCCCCTTGTTGGAGTGGAAGCCTATAGTGACCAGGTAAAAAGTAGAATCCTAGCCGATAGCTGACTTACAGTGGGACTTCTAGGTCCACAAACTGACTATAATTCCTCAAATCCTCAAGTAATAATTGTGATTGATATACTGCCAAGTATAAATACCTGGGCAGTATATACCCTGATATCGTGTAACTCTTTGTTTTGTGGGTTAGTTGCTGTCATATTGGCGAAAGACAAATGGAAGCCTCTGAAATTATCCCAGACTCCAGTCAAGATAGCAAATAAAAATCAATATAGCATCCCAGGGTGAATGATGGTGATTAGCATCTCCATTAAAGTCAACAGGAATCAAGAGTTGCGGCCCCTATCATCTTCATTTAATTCACCCAGTCTCCCTACTGCAGAAACATGATGAATCTTAGAGAACTACAAGTTCAACCAACCAGTAGCACTGACCATGGCTGCCATGCTAGATGGTATTGCTGCTAAATTAGATTAATAATAATAGTACATGATAAGGTGCCATTGAATTAGTGAATGTGTTCTCTAGCGAATGTGTGCATTAGGGAATGTACAGACTGGAATGCCTTCTCCTTCAGAAACAGTGCTTATTCTCATGGATTAAACATTCATTTAGAGTTTAACTCTAATTAACTCTCCCAAAGTATATCACAATGCAGTCTGAAGAGATCTAGACCATATCAGCATCCTGAATATAATCCCGCTAATTCATTAAATTGGTAACATCACATTGATCAGGCAGAACAAGCAAGAGATGGCTTGAAGTCATAGTAAGACATATAAGCTGCAGAAGGTGGAAAATAAATCTGAAAAAGATTCAAGGACATACCATTTTAGTCAAGTGTGTAGGGGTCCAAAATAAAAGTCAGATGGCTGCATCTTGAATCCTATACTGTAAAAAAAAGGGGGGGTTATCTGATGGGAATGTTCAGGTTCTTGTAGGAACAATTCCACACCAAGAAATATTGATCAAGCCCATATACCAGGTGATTTCTTAGGCTGTCAGCTTTGATTGGGTTCAGAGCAGAAAAAGACTGTATAGCAGGTCAAAACTGTGTTCCAGTAGTGCCTTATGATCTAACACATACTATGGTATTTGAGGAGTCAGTAGTGGGAAAAAATATGGAGAGTACTTCATCGCAAATCTCAGTCACAAAATCAGCAAGACCATGCCACCTGCAGCCCACTGCAGGCATCCTAAGCCTTTCTAGAAACAGCTGCTGTGTGTAACTAGGCCCTGATGGAGGTGGTATGTTTGACCATGGAGCACAGAGTCACATTTGGACTCATTTTGAATCAAGAATATCCATTTTGAGCTGGGGCAGAGTTTACCAAATTACAAAGGTCTATCAAGTCATAAAGCTGTGTGGGTTGACCAGCATTCCATCATAATATGGAAAAGATGTATTTAGGTGAGCCCAAGAAGGACCAGAGGGATGAGGACAGCTGCATGAGCTGGTGAACCAGACATCCGTGTTACCATGGTTGCACACATGTACCTCCCTCAGATTTGCATCTATAGCTGAATGACAGGAAAGGAGAAAATACCTCAGACTTGGCTTGCAGATAAATGCAAGTCCAAAATAGATGGTGACTGCATTACAGTCACACTGGAGTTGCCCTGAAGGCAGAAGGGAGGGCGACTCTTCCCAATGGGCAGAAAGGTGGGCAGCGCATCTGGTCATATGCAAGGAGAAGTGGCTTGAAGTGAGAATATTTTGCACTTCCATGAACATTGTTATATATGTCATTTTTGTAACCATAAACTCTAATTTTCTTGGGTGAGTACCAAAGAGTAGAATTGCTGGATCATAAGAGACATTAATGTTTAACTTTAGTAGCAACTACCAAAGTGTTTTCCAAGGTACCTACGTACACTACCAAAAGCAATGTATAAAAGTGCCTGGTGCTCTACATTTTCCTCAAAATATATTCTAAGTCTTATTAATGTCAGCCATTCTGGTGATGTATGTTGGTATCTCACATAATTCTAATTTGCATTTTCCTGATGACTAATATACTGAACATCTTGTCATATGTTTATTGACCATTTGGATATCCTCTTTTATGAAACGACTGATATGTCTCTTGCCCATTAAGAAATTGGTTCATTCTTTTTTGGAGATATATTCTGGATATGAGTTCTTTGTTGGATGTATTTATTATAAATACCTTTCCCAGTTCTGTGATTTGTCTTTCTACTATCTTAATGTTTTTCTTGATGAATAAAAGTTTTTAATTTTAATGAATTCCATCTTATAAATCTTTTCTTTATTGTTACTGTTTTTATGTCCTATGTCAGAAATTTTTGCCTACTACGAAAAAATAGACCCCATATTAGTGATCTATTTGTTGTTTTCTGCCGAATCACATGAATTTTGTGAAATATGGTTAACTCTGTAACTGATATTGTATTCTGAGACTTTGTTAATTTGCTTATTATTTTTTATAGTTTATTTATAGAGTCTTTTGAATATTTTTTTTACATACACAATCATGTTTTCAGAGAATGATGACTTTTCCTTGTCTTTCCAATCTTTATAATGTTGGTTTCTTTTTCTTGCTTTCCTGCACTGGCTAGATACTCAAGTACAGTGTTGATATAATTATTTTGTTTCCAGCGTCAGGGAAGAAGCAGTCAATACTTCATCTTTGTACCAAAGTTGGACGTAAGGTTTTTTAGATATCATTGATAAAATTAAGAAATTCTCCCTCTGTTCCTACTTTGATGGGAGATTTTGTATTGAAAAGGGACTGAATTTTATCAATGACTGTATCTTCATACATTAAGATGATTATGTTTTTCTCCTTTATTCCAATCATGTAATGAATTATATTGACTGATTTTCTAATATTAAGCCAACCTTGCATTATTAGAATAAATCTTACTTGATTATGGTGTATTATCCTTTTTATATGTGATTGGATTTGATTTGCTATTAACTCATTCAGGGTTTTTTGCAATTTTGTTTATGAATGATGTCAGTTTGAACTTCTTTCTTTTGGAAGGTTTGGGTTCAAGGTTACGCTGGCATTGTAAACTGGATTGAAAAATATTTCTTTTTCCCCTATTCTTTGGAGAAATTTGTGTTATTTGGTTATGTTGTTTCCTTAAATATTTGACCAAACTCATCAATAAAACAATCTAAGCCTAGAGCTTAAAAAAAAAAAGTGTTTTGTGGGGGTGGAGGTAAAGGCTATAAATTGTGGATTCAATTTATTTGACAAATATGGGACTATTCAAATGTTTATTTTTTTCTTGATTCCATTTTTTAATTGTGTTTTTCAGTTGATTTGTCTATTTCATCTAGATTTTCAAATTTATTGACATAAAATTGTGTAAAGTACCTTTATTATTCTGCCAATGAATACAGGATGTCTAATGATTATTCATTCATATTATTGATAAATTATGCCCTCCTTTTCTTACCCCGGTTCAGTCTTGCCAGAAATGTACCTATTTTATTAGTCTTTTCAAAGAATTGAGTTTCAGTTTTATTATCATTATTATTACTACTATTATTGTATTTTCCTTCTAATTCATTAATGCTTTATTTAATTGCTCAACTTTCTTTGCATTAATTTGCCATCCTTTTTTTTACTTCTTATGGTAGATACTTAGATATTGAATTTTCAACTCGTCTTCTCTTCTAATAGATACACTTAAAGCTATAACATTTTGTCTAAGTATGGCTTTAGATGTATCTGCAAATTTTGATACACTGCATTTTCAGTATTACTTAGATTGAAATGTATTTTCTTTGAATCTGAATGAGTCATTCAGAAATGAACTGTGTAATTTTGAAACATTTGCTAGTTTTCCACTTAGAATATCTTTATAAATTGGTTTCTAAGCTAATTCAAGTGGTTCAGAGAACATTCTTTGTATGATTCCAATCCCATGAGCCTAACTTATGGCTCATTTTGTTAAACACTACATGTGCACCCCAAAAGATTATGAATTCTGTAGGTGGAAGATGCAAAATATATTGAAGTTAGATTTAATAATTATGGTCCAAATCTTCTCTACCCTTAGTAATATTTTCTTTATTCTTTTTAATTATGGAAATAAATATATTAAAAGGGCCTACTATAATTTTGAATTTGTCTTTTTTCTGTATATTCCGCCAACAGTTTTATAGTACATTTTGGAATAATGTGAATAGTAACACATAAATTTTAAAGGATTATAATATCCTCTATTTTTTTTTACAATTTCCTCTTTTATTATCATACAATTACATACTCTACTCTATTTTCTACTTTTTGACTAAAAGTCTAAGTTTTTTTCTATTAGTATAGCTACAGCAGCGTTCTTTTCATTAAGTTTTATATGATATAACCTTATTTATTCTTCTACTTTCATCCTTTATGTGCTCTTATATTTACGATGTGTCCCTTGTAAGCAAAGGTTTTGCTTAGTTTTGTTTTTAATTTCATCTGATAATCATTGCCATCTAATTGGATAGTTTAGTCAGCTTATATTTAATGCAATTACTGCTATATTGGCATTAAATATACCACTTATCATTTGTGTTTTGTGTCACATGGTGCTTTTTCCTTGGTAAGGTAATTTTTATTATTCCATTTCACTACTCTATTAGCTTTCTGGTTACACAATTTATTTTTATTCTTTTTTAAATTGCGATGAGATTAAAACATGCACGCCTCATTTTTAAAACCTCATATAAATTGTACTTTTACATTTTTCTGGATAATACAAGGCTCTGAAAACACTAACTCTATTTATCTCCTTCCCGCATTTAACATTATTGTTGTTCATCTTAATCCTGGTATATAAAATGTTACCATATGCTATTATTTTATATTGTCAATATTCATTTTGATTTACCCACATAATTACCATTTTAAATGTTTTTTTTTTTTCAGGCCTGTGCTTCTATCTGAAGTTATTCAACCTGTAAATTCCATTTAATAATTCTGATTATATCATTTAAAGGCTGATATTGGATGATTATATCATTTAAAGGCTGATATTGACATTGGATGGGCTGTTAAACTTTTCAAGTTTCTGCCAAATGAGGGCAAATTGGTACCTAATTTATATAGTTGAATAGTCAAAATGAGATAATGTACATACAGTTCTTAGGCTACTACCTGACATATAGTAACCACTCAATAAATAGTAAATAAAATTTGAATTGATTTTGCTTTTACTGTTTGTTATTATTTTAGATTAACTATATGCTTTTTGCTTATATATCGTATTCAAGCTAAAAAACATAGCTAACATGTTAGCTTTTGCTTATATATCACATTCAAGCTAAAAAACATAGCTAACACAACAAAAACTGTGTTGTTTGTTGTCCCATTCAAGTTTCCATCTCAAACAATAAATCAATTTAAATATATTTTGAGACCATGTAGTACTGTAACAAATTGGTTTATGTCAAATAGCTTCTTCAAAAATGATTTTATAAGAGATAGATACTTGGAAAAATTAAATAGTTAAGTTGAAATATGGGTATTGCTTTGCATGGTCAACAAGGTGGTTTCCAGTTTGTTGTAAAATATTTAAACTGTGTGGTCCATAGTTCTGCATATACAAAGCAAAATAATGTTGTATAACAAATGAAACTAAAGTCAAGAAAAATCTTTCTGATATAGCAGTTCAGGTTATTGAATGGTAGATTTGAAAATGTGATTATCATTTAAGATGTCAAAACACCTGTTAATTTGATGTCAAATGTGTATGTAATAACAATAATTATTATTACTTGAAATCTAAAGTGCAACACTTAGTTATTCCAGTTTAATTCAATTAACCTTTGAAGAGCTAAGTGGTCTATATGTGAGGACCAATTATCATTTTGTTTTAGCTTCTTAAATTTGGCTACATATCTGAGTACCAGAGTAAAGTAATTGTTTATATTGTGTTCCTAAATTAACAGAGTGATATATATTTTCAGAAAATATAGTAATTATACATTCAGTACATGCCAGACATTCACCCAGATTCTGGAGATGTAAGAATAAAATATAGCCCTTACTTTCAAAGATCTCATAGGCTAGTGGATATGCTGGACAATTTCAGAATTGTAAATATATATCATAGTGGCTAGTTATTATAGAAATATATTATATCAATAGAAATATTGATATCCTAACTTACAAAAAGTAATCCTTGATTCTTGTGATAGTTAATGTTATGTGTCAACGTGGCTAGATTTTTGGTATGCCTGTGAGGGACTTTCTGGAAGAGATTAGCATTTGAATGGGTAGACTGAGTTAAGTAGATTGTCCTTCCCAATGTAGCGGCCATCATCTAATTAACTGAGCTTGTATAAAACAAAAAGGAGAGGAAGGGAGGATTCTCCCTCAGCCTATTTGAGCTGGACAGCAATTTTCTGTCCTCAGATCTCTGGTTTTCAGGCCTTCAGACTCAGACTGAAATTTACAACATTTACTTTTTGGCTCTTAGCCTTTGAAACCACTGGATTTCTTTGGTGTCCTGCTATAGATATATAGTAGATAGCTATAGATAGGTATAGATATAGATATGGATAGATATATATAGAGAGAGATAGAGACAGAAGATATAGATGTAGATGTAGATGTAGAGATAGAGATAGAGCTGGAGATAGAGATAAAGATAGAGATAGATACAGATACAGGTTTAGATTTAGATTTAGATTTAGAATTAGATTTAGATTTAGATTTAGATTTAGATTTAGATTTAGATTTAGATATATAGTCCAGCTTATATAGATCATGGAACTTCTCAGCCTCTGTTTCTCTGGAGAATTCTGACTAACACAATTCTTAAGCCTGATCTGAAACAATCAATAGAGAATGGGCCTGATACTGGTGGGGCATAGACATTTAGGTAGCAAAACCTTAAAACAAATGCATTCAATTACAGGTTTTCCTTTTGAGTATTTGTAGACCCTAGTATGGCAATGTGACAAAACAAGATTTGCCCATGTATAGTGGATATATCTACCATTGCTAAGCCAAGAAGGACATAGACAGAGGCCAGCGATATTTTTAATATTTTCATACTTAAAAAATTCATTAGAAAAAACATGTAATTATCATACCGTGACATAATGATTATATATGATATAATATTAATATATATTATATATAAGTATCTATAATAAAATAAATATATATTTGTTCTTTGTCCCTGGTTCCTGGCACAGAGTTTCAAAAACGCTTGGAATTTCCTGAACGATGGGAGTGTCTTTTCTCATTCATAAGGAGCCCCTTTCAACCAAACCTGAGTTTATGCTAATGAGAGAGGCCCTTGGTAGCTTGAGGTTGCAGGCTGGTCACCATAAAAACCAGTCATGTGATTGATTGAAAGGTTGGAATTCTCAGCTCCTTTCTACCAACCTTTCGGAAGGGGAAATGGTCTAGAGATTGAATTCGTCTCTTAGCCAATGATTTAATCAATCATGCTTAAGTAATAATACCTTGATAACTCTGAAGGAGGCTTGGGCGTTTCTTGGTTGGTAACATGTAGATATTCTGGGCAGACAGACTATTACAGTTTCATGGGGACAGAGCTCTTGCCCCACCCCCTCAAAACCTTGCCCTGTATATCTCCTTCCATGTGGCTGTTTCTGAGTTGCATCCTTTATAATGAAACTGTAATCATGTATTGCACTTTCCTGAGTTCTCTGAGTTGTTCTGCACTTTCCTGAGTTCTCTGAGTTGTTCCAGTGAATTATCAAACCAGAGGGGTTTATGAGAAGCCATGAATCTGTAGCTGGTTAGCTACAAAGTGCAATGGCTTAAGGATATCCAGGACTTGTGCCTGGGATCTGAATGGGGGCAGTTTTGTGGAATTTGGCTCCTTTCTTTGTAGGGTCTGCACTAAATCTGGGTAGTGTCAGAACTGAATTGAATCATAGGAGACTTGGCTGGTATCAGAGAATTGGTGTCAGAGCATGTACACTAGAATGTCATTAGGATCAGGTTATGTAAAAAGAATAAGTTACTTTAAAGAAAAACATTAAGTCAATTTTAATGCAGGAGGGATTCTATAAAGGTAATTTACAATGACTGAGAAATTTCTGATTGAGAAATTCAACATAAAAAAAAAAAAGATACCGAAGCCACCCCTAGGCCACAAGCCCCTAAAACATTCTGCTCTGGCTGGAAGGTGAAGCTGTGCAATTTGACCCCAAATTTCTCGGAAGTCTTGGTTTAAAGGTGGTGTAGATGTTCTTTTTCACTGCCACGTTATATGTAATGGTTACCTTGATATAAAAATAAGGTTTCTTCCAAATCTTCAAGTAATATGGATCCTGTGGGTTGATGGTCCCGGTTCATTCTATGGCTTTTGTCCCCTTCCTTCATACTACCACCTACCCCCGTGGGTGACTTGTCTGTACCCCCAGCCCAATTCCTAGGCTACATGGGAAATACAACTGGAGGAGAAGAACCTCTGACTGAAGAAACTGATTCTGAAACATCAATGTAGGCAAGATTCATCCTAGGGAAGTTTTAAAAAACTGCAGATTCTGGAGGCTCTCCTAGAAACTCTTATTATTAGATCTGGCAGTGAGTCCTAGGAATCTGTATTTGATCCAATACACAAAGCATTCTAACATAAATAAGTTTTGGACTAGACTTGAAATAAAACTGTCCTAGGTTTTGGTCCCAGCAAAGTGTGTGACCCAAGTTAAGCCACTGACTTCCCCAGTCCTGCTTTCCTCATCATAAGAGGGTTAGTTAGGTGTACCTGACCATTTCTTCTAGTTCCACAAAGTTCTAGCCTTCTTTATCTGTCATACTCATTGGCAAATAAATCATGAGGAAAGTTATAGGACAGAAAAGTCAACTCCTCACCGATCATGGGATACAGTTATTAAAAGATAACCCTGCTTTATTCATAAATAATGGTTAAACTACCCTACTAAAGTCCTTTCCACTTTGAAAATCTGTGCTTTATCATACCAGTGCATTCATTTTTTCTACTTTTGTGTCTATGAGTCATTTAAATGAAATCTCAGATACTGCAAGAATGTTACAGAATTTCATTACTGGGTTTCATGTATTTCATTATTGTGATAGTCAGGACTGTGTCTTAAAATTTTCATCAGCATACTAATAAATGCCTTAAAGAAATATGATTTATTTATTCATTGGCAGAGAAAACTACGAGAGATTTTTATAATATTTATGTTTTAAAAATTCTCATTATAGCATTTATATTTTTCCCAAGCAATTATTTTATTCCTACTCTACTCCCCCCCAAAACATATCATCTACTGCTAAATATGGG
Organism: Panthera tigris; assembly: GCF_018350195.1. Lineage (NCBI taxonomy): Eukaryota > Metazoa > Chordata > Mammalia > Carnivora > Felidae > Panthera > Panthera tigris. Next base: position 13,232,786 of record NC_056660.1, on the reverse strand, counting down.
ATAATCCAAAGACACAGACTTTTACATTAAAGTCTAAAACTTTAACTGGGGAAGGAAGTACATATAAGAAACAGGAGAGGCTGGTTTATAGTAGCCAGAGGATGAGACACTGAAGTTCCAGAAATGTACTTACTATTTTTTCCTATTAAATACAAGCATTAATAATGACATACAAAGAGGGGTGCCTGGGTGGCTCAGTCAGTTAAGCATCTGACTTTGGCTCAGGTCATGATCTCGCAGTCTGTGAGTTCGAGCCCCATGTCGGGCTCTGTGCTGACAGCTCAGAGCCTGGAGCTTGCTTCGGATCCTGTGTCCCTCTCTCTCTGCCCCTCCCCCTCACTTTCTGTCTCTCTCTCTCTCAAAAATAAACATTAAAAAAATTGTATATATAAAAAAAAACAATAGGGGCGCCTGGGTGGCTTGGTCAGTTAAGTGTGTCCAACTTCAGCTCAGGTCATGATCTCGCAGTTCATAAGTTCGAGACCCACGTTGGGCTCTGTGTTGACAGTTCAGAGCTTGGACCCTGCTTCAGATTCTATCTGTCTGTCTCTCTATCTCTCTGCCCTTCCCCCCCCCCCCCCACCTCATGCTCTGTCTCTCTCTCTGTCTTTCAAGAATAAACATTAAAAAAATTATTTTAAAAGCCCAATAATATACAAAACATGGCAAAAAAAGAAAACAGAAAAATGTAGGTGTAATTAATAGCTGACAAGAGTATTTGTGTAGAAAAAAATAATATGCAAATGGATCAGTGTTCCTGGTCTTCCCTATTTCTAGCACATTCACAGCTGGAATACAAAGATCCACCCTTCCTTCCCCCTAACCCCCTCCAAGAGACTGTTAAAGGATATGAAGAAGAAAACAAATTTTGGAGATAAACCCACCAGTAGAGACAGGACAGGGAGGAGTAGAAAGGAATGTCATAAAGACTTCAGAAATATTGAAAAAAGCGTGCTTCCAAAGGAATACTCTATGCACACACATTCTAGACGTTTATTTACTCTTTAGAAAGGAAAAGCAGGCTTCAGCCAGTTTCTGGCTTGCACCTTCCCACATCAAGCTAAATCCTTTGTTTTCCTCCTTCTCCTATGTGATCAGGTCCTCATTTTCCTTCTTCCATGTGATAAGGTGCTGGGTGGATGAACAAGAAAAATTGATAGTATTCCAAATTGAAGAAAAATTACTGGGAGGCAATTTTTACCCATTCAGTGGTTGTGCAGAATCTGGTGGGATGAAAGGGAATTTCAAAGGGTTTTCTCTCATTGGCAAACAGCTAGCAGATCAACCGCTCCCTTTCCCACGCCCACGTTCAGCCAGTTTTCATCTTATTCTGTATGGGGTGTGGTGTTATCATTAACAATATGAATAATGTGATGTTACAGTATTGATTACTATATCGGACAGGAAACAGATGGCACTCTAAAAGGGATGACTGAAGAGGGTTTCATGAAAGGCCATTCACAAAGGTGCGGGCGCTGGTAAGGGAAAGAGCAACAGTCAACGTTAAGGGCGCCAGAGCCAGAAACTGGTGGGCGTGTCATGGTCACCCCCGGGCTTGAGGGGGACCAGGAGAGAGCTGTGACCAAAACTCAAAGAGAGCTCAGCTGTAGGAGAGGGCTGCCTGGAAGAAACTAGAGCAGAGAATAGTGACGGTTTAGCCCTGGTCTTGCATGGAGGGAAACCTGGGGCGGACCGTTTCTTGCTGCCCCAAGAAATCCTGCTGGTCCCCCTCTCCCCATCCCTACAAACCCCATGGTCAGACTCCCAGGGCTAAGAGTAGAGTGAGAAGGGCAGAGAGTGGATCTGGAAGACGTATGGAGAATATCCTGCACAGCTGACCTAAAACCAGGGAAATCAAACAGACCTTTCTTCAATGCAAACTTGATGTCTGCTCCATTGCTTCTTCATCTGCCTGTAGAGATCGGCTGACCATACCTTCTCCTTTACTGCTTATCTGTGGCCGCTTTGCAGCTGCAGAGAGGAGGGGTGCAATACGTTCTGGTTGGGAGAACATTAGCAGAAGGCTGCTATGAAAGTCCTTGGGAACTGAGGAGGTCTTTCCCTTTTATTCCTACTTTTAACAAATATATTTTAAACACTTTATACATTTTATTTATTTTTTTAATGTTTATTTTTTTATTTTTTATTAAAAAAAATTTTTTTTAACCTTTATTTATTTTTGAGACAGAGGGAGACAGAGCATGAATAGGGGAGGGTCAGAGAGAGGGAGACACAGAATCCGAAACAGGCTCCAGGCTCTGAGCCGTCAGCACAGAGCCTGACGCGGGGCTCGAACTCACAGACTGCGAGATCATGACCTGAGCCGAAGTCGGACGCTCAACCAACTGAACCACCCAGGCGCCCCCACTTTATACATTTTATATTTACTATATGTTAAAAATTTTGTATTGCCCTCTTATTCTGGCTCTTAATGCTCACTGTATGGATAACCATCTTACAACAAAAAAGTAACAATACTTGTCAAGCTATTGATCCAGTGCCAATAGTGCTTATCTCGAGATATTTTAAGTGAGAAAAATAACCTCTGATTGTTTTCTAAGTCTTTGTAAATTGGGAACTTGGTGCTGATCACATATGGGCTGAGTGGGGTGGGTGTCACATATTGACTGCTGTCAGGAGGAGTTGGGCCGAAGATGCCGTTAAAGGACACGAGAAACTATGGAACTAAAGCAGATCTGGAGACAAAACTCAAGCATTTAGGTTAAATAGGTTAAATTAGAGTATTTGTGAGGCAGCTATGAGGAAACACAGAAACATGCAAGTTGCATTCACGTGTCTAAAAGAAAGGATCACTTAGACATAAAAATTTAGAAATATATGTCATATGATGATAATTTAAATCTTAGGAGTAAGATGAAATCGTCTATTTTATTCAAAGAAGAGTGTCAAAGATCAGTCTGAGAACTTGAGCATTTAGGGCTTAGATGGAAGAAGTAAAGTCCCCAGAGGTAGATTTAGCCAAGAACAGAAGAAAAGTCAAGGGAAGAAAGTATTTTGAGAAAGGAGCAGACAACCATGTTGGATGCCATGGAGAAGCAACGGAGGTGTTGGTCACTGATAGTAAAAGGAAAGCTACTTCATGGTGGCCGATCTGACATTTCAAGAGAATAGTATGCCCATTATCAAGGGATGCCATACCCCGCATAGCTTTGCTTGTGAAACCAGTGCCCAGAACTTACTTGTTACCAGCACAAGTTAGATGTTAAAAGAGAATAAAGGCAAAGAATATTATTTTTTTATTTCTTGTTTTATCTCTAAATGTTGTTGTTGTTTTTAAGGTCAGCTGTAACATCTGTTAATGAAAAAGTTACAAGAAAGAAAGAAAATATGTAAAGAAAAGAGAGAATAAAGTCAATCTCTTATTGCCAAAATTCCATAATTGGATTAAAATAATGGTCCCAGCAGTTGAGTTACAAAAGGAAAAATCTTCATTAAAAACTCAGATGCTGTTTTTATCCTTTGTCATTAGAATGACTGGCCAAGAACTGGAAAAGCATGCTGAAAGTGCATGAAGAAGTCTCTCATAGTATGGAACCATATAGACAAAGACTTGAAGGTGTCTGCCTCTTATTCAAGAATAGCTTGGGGTGAGTTGTCATCCAGGAAGCACCTCATTGTTCTGAATCTGGCTATGCTTCTTTTCACTTTAGTGGTGAGTAAGACCTTGATTACCTTGAAGGGCCTGGGTGAAGGAAAACTTGAAAATACTTCCTCTAAAGGAGCACACTTCCAGCATAGAGCCATCTCACCTGGTGAGCCATCTCACCAGCATCGTCTGCTGACATCAGTTCTAACATTCAATGTCAGCGACTGCCTTTGTCAGCATTACATATGTCAGCGGTGATATTATTCTATTGTTGATTTAGTGCTATTTCTACATGTGCATTGCCAAACCACATTTGGGTTTAGTTATGGTTATATTTAACCTTATTCTTCTCAGTAAACCCTTTAAGAAAAAAAGAAATAATTCTTTCTGTCAGTGAGATGGATGTTTATAACCGCTCGAAACTTCAGATTTCTTTCAGGATTCAATAAGACGACGTGCTTGATGACTCTAACCCTGGGTCAGCATTTTTGAGACAAGGCTCGCATTCCTCTTTGGCCCTTTTCTGCAGTACATCTTGAACTAATAAGTTGAAGTGTTCTTATTTTCTTTAGAATCAACATCTGGGGTCACAGGTATTTCTGGGGGAATTATCAAGACAGTATCTCGATAATCCAGAAGCAAGAAACACTATTATTTGACATACTTAATTTTTGACTGTCTATTATATCTACAGCACTGTGCTAAATGCAATAAAGATACAGAAAATAATCAATAGATTCTCCCTTGTATGTGCTTATATTCTTTAGAATAGATAAGATAAGCAAATGACTTCATACCCCCAATATAGCAAATACCATATGATCTGCAAGGGGATTCAGAGAAAGAACTTATTTCCAGTGGAAAAGATTGCAGCAACAAGACAAAAAAGTCTAGATTCCTTGGAATTTGAACTATATTACAGAGATTTTTTTTCATCACTCTCCATCTCCTTATAGGATCTTGAACTAGTATATAGGTATTTCCCTGATACGTTCTTTGTTTCCGAGTAACCATATGCTTTTGCATGTATAAGTTAATGCCCATAATGTCCCCTTCTCCTGAAAGGTAAAGACTCTTCCTGGTAAAGACTATTCATTCCTTAAAGGCCAATTGTTTTTTTTTGTCTCGCCTGTGATGATTTCACTAACACCTCCCTTAACCGTTCTGACCTATGGGTCTCCAGAGCACCTTATCAATAGTTGTTAACTAATGTTTCATGAAGAATTATTTTTCATGATGGATGATAGAGTTATCATTTTAATTTGTGTATCTCCTACCTCAAAAGTGAGAGATTTCCTAGGGAAAGGACCTTGACCTATTTATCAGTGTATTCCTAGCAGCTAGCAAAATTCCAGCAACATAATAAATGCACATAATAAATGCTTGTGGAATAAGATAGAATTTATGTTCGGATAGCATCCTGGCCAGACCAGGCAGCGTGACTTCCTTACCCTCTCCTGGGGGAATGCCTGGTACACCCACAATCCTCTTCTGAAGGTTCTCATACATACAAATCACCATGTGGTCTTTCCACCCTGGCCATGGCTTATTGGATCAAGGCTATAGTATTTTGTTATGGCAGCCCAAACTGACTTAGATAATTGTCTCCAAAATAATATGTATTAATTATAGAAAATTTGAAAAATATGTAAACATACAAAGAAGAAAAATCTAAACCTCTAAATAACCACAAGAGATAACTACTGTTCACATTTTTGGTGTATACTTTGCATAAATACTTAATAAATTCAAGTTTGGGCCCTTTATCTTTTAGACAGTGGGAAACAGTTAGAAGTGACAATAAAAATTGTGTTTCAGGATGATAGATCTTGGTGTTTTTTAGGTAGGATTAGAAAGTTTGGAGATATTGGGACAAGTTAGAGGTTATTTCATCAGATTAGACTATATCAAAAAGCATTGAATGGACCTTGTAATATGAAAAATGGGACACATACACAAAACATTTGAGAAGTACAAATGTTGTTGCACATAAATGTCTGGGTGTGAAGATAAGGGATATGGAGAGTCAAATATGATGGACCATTTGAATACCAAAAAATAAAGATATTAAAAAAAAAAAGAATACATTTGTATGAGAAAGTGTGGGGACTATTGCTAAAAAAATAATGCTATAATTATGTATAACTGTATAATAGTACATATAATTTTGGAAATTTACATTGGCTTTTGTGTGCTCTTCAACTTTGCGGACTGGTATTGGTCTGCAGACCATACGCTGTATGGTCTTCGTTGCTTAGTGGTTACTGGTCCCGAGGAATTTGGAAAGCCAGAAGAACAAATTCCGTTTGGCTTCAAGGACTGAGAATAATTCTTGGTGACTTGAGACTCCATCTTTTGGGTGTGGAGCTCTTCCCTCTTTACCCACAGCTCAGGCCACTGCCTCTGCACCCGTGCCTCTGCTCTGAGTCATTCTCTCCTTTTCTTGGAGGGTAGCACATGTTTGTAGCCAAATACTCTTCTCAGCCTGTTTCTTTCCTGAGGAATTTGTAGGAGTCTAACAACCTTTACACTTCATCCTGTCTCTGTACCTTTCAGTCCAAGATAGTGTTTCTGTTGGTATAACATTCTTTAAAACCTTGTGGGTTTCCTGTATGTCACCCAAGTTCACATTATTAAGTAGAGGACCTTTTACAGATTTTCCTGGATAATCTCATCTCCCTTTCTGGCTTCTGCTGAGATGGTTGTGTGAATCCATGAGTCATACACCTAAGGTCTTCAGCACTAGCAAAATGTTGTCCAGCAAAAGTTTATCAATTACCTTTTCCTCTATGTGTATTAAATCTCTCCTTGCTTCTCTCTTATAAGAACACTTGTGACTGGATTTAGAGCTCAGTCAGATAAACCAAAAGAATCCCCCCAACTCAAGATTCTGGTTTTTAAAAAAATTTTTAATGTTTATTTATTTTTGAGAGAAACAGAGAGACAGAGACAGAATGTAAGCAGGGGAGGGGCAGAGAGAGAGGGAGACACAGAATCTGAAGCAGGCTCCAAGATCCAAGCTGTCAACACAGAGCCTGACATGGGGCTCAGACTCACGAACCTTGAGATCACGACCTGAGCCAGTGTTGGACGCTTAACCGACTGAGCCACCCAGACTCCCCTCAAGATTCTTAATACATCTGTAAAGACCTTCTCTTCCAAATTAGAGTAACAGCCAAAGTTTCTGGAGGAAAGACAAAGACATATTTGGGGGAGTTATTATCAGCCTACTCTACCATTTCTATGCAATTGGATAGAAATTGCTCACATTTTACAGCTAGAAGTAAGGCTGGGAAATACAGTCTCTACCCAAGGAGCCATGTGCTCAGCTAATACTTGAGGGTTCTGTCACTGAAGAGGAAGGGTAGAATGGATATTGTGGGAATCATTGCTTGTCTGTCTTTTCCTGAGCCATTTCCTATATATATAAACCGAAGTTTTCTTGGTTCTATGGAGTGTTGAAAAAATAAATCAATTCTTCCTCTGAGGAAGTGACCGTCTTGGTGTAAAGACCAGTATCTGCCAAGTAAAGCCTATCAGACAGTATTGAATTAGGTTCCAAATGGAGGCCCAAGTAATACATTTTTAGAAAATGACATGATCTCTGTGGATTGAAGTTGTTTTTTACTGAAGTCTTTCAGGAATAAATGGGGCTTGAAATAAGACTTGGAATATAAGCAGAGTTTTAATGAGGTAAAGATGGACATACTGATAGGGTTGGTTCAAGATGGTCTTATTGGAAAATGTAATCTCCTATAGAGGCCTTTCTAAAATTGGAAAGATGTCGACTTGACTTGTGGGTCATCAAGAAGGAACCAAAGGTACTTCTGGCCATATTCAATAAGTCATGAAAAATGTCTGAGGTGACAAAGTGGGTAGTGAGTGTTCGGTGAACAGGAAAAGATAATGCTGCGCTTGAGTCTAGAGAACAGGAACACATTTGGAAGACCACCAGAGGTTTTACGAGAAAACCTTATGGTCACTTTTTGAGACTAGAAAGAGATGGGTTTTGTAGTTGACGTTGATGAAGAAAGTATGTGTTGAAGAAAGTATCGGTTGGTACATTCCAAGTACAGACACACTTCTTCCTCGCTTCACCACACAACTGAGGGATGATGTAGTACAAGCAGGCATAGCTTTCCCAACCTTGGACCAAAATTCAGACAACCTCTCCACCTCTCCTGGCCCAAGTTTTTATTGCTTCCAGAGAAGGGTCTGAGGGTTGGGGGCTTCGGAGCACTTTTCTTAATTTCTGGTAGAGCACCATTTCTGATTTGCTTCGATATGTGCACAGGCCTGTTTCCCTGTGAGTGATAGAGTTTGCTGTGCAGACATGGGAGATTAAATGGGGCCAGAAAAAGAAATGAGTGGGGTCAAGGGTGGGGATGCAAATTGCATGGGGGTTGTATGCCAGACTTCCTCTCCCCACACCCCAGGATCTCACATAATAATTAGCTTCCAACTTGCATGTGATCTGAGAAATAAAGTGGTAATAATCAGCTGCCAATTTACACTGTAATAAAGCAATGCACAGAGATTGGAAAATGAAGGCTGTGTCTCTGCGGATGGCATCTATTAATATCTTCGAACCCTACATTTTAAAAGGCTTAACACCTTTGTTGATTTAAGTTGTCAGAAGACTGATGAATCGTATTTTTGCATATTTTCTAGGAGAAAGAAGTCCGGAGTGTTTCTTTTCTCCCCAGGAGGTGGAAGAAGCCACCCTCGGATGCTCTTTACAGGATGTTCCGAAGCCCTGAGGCAGGCTGCCTAAAATTGCACTGGGTGGATTGTTCCCCAATTAGTCAGGTGATACAAGACAAGCCCTGGCCTTTTGGAGTAACAATAGGATCGCTGTAAAATAAACAGGCACCTAGAAATCCACAGCCTTAGCTTACAAAGCCAGCTTCCTATTTGCGCTGAAGAGATGTATGTGTCTGTGACAGATTCCACTGGGAAGAAAGAGCTTGTTTGTTAGCATATGCAAGAAGCACAGACCGGCATTGTGTGTGAGATCCAGAGCTTGCCACTGGAGATGAATTCCCCTGTGAAGGACCATTAATAAAGGCCTGTGGCAGGGCCCAGGAGCTGTTAAAGGAGAGAGAAAATAGAGGTGCCGGAAGACCTCTGTGCATCCTAATAGGAAGTAGACCATGCCCAGCTGATAGAAGGGGAGTCCAAAGAAACGGAGTCCAAAATTTAAGCAATATAAAAAAGTAGAATATATAAAAACACCAGGGCATATATAGTTTCTATACATACATATGTATATACATTTTATATATACACCTATTTATGTATGTATATATGTATATATGTATATATATATTCTTTATAGAGAGATTCAGGATAAAAAATTCAAATAACACTGTTGCACAATATGATAAAATTTAATCATGCTTATTCTCATTTTTAGTAAAGTGAAAATACTCATCTGATTTCTAATGGACGTGCAGGAGGGGAACTTAAGCATGAAACTACTTGAGTGGTATCTGTTTTCAGGTCACGGTTGCTCACGAAGACGTGAGAAAGTGGTGGATAGTGATACAAACATGCTATTCTTGAGGTAATGTTAACACCTTCCAAATAGAAAACTCTAAGACTGGGTAAATACAAAAGCGCAATGAACGAATGCATTATCTGAGAATAGGAAAAGACAAACAACTGTGTTATTCTGCTTGTCTCATCCCGGCTCCTCACTGCTTGTCTGGATTTGGTAAATATGGTCCTCAGGGGTCCCTCTGCCTGTAGTCTCTCCCACCACCAGGTGACCCTTACAACCCCCCGTACCCTATTTCGTTCCGAGTTCATGTTCACAAGAGCCCTGAGGGGAAGGCAGGGATTACTATCCCATTTTGAGGTTTAGAGAGATTGGAGCCACGGTCACAAGAAGAATATTCCAACCAAGGCCAGAACTCAAATGTTCTGACTCATATTTGTCTTCTCTGCTACACCGTGTACTTGAGCTACACTTCCACAGACATGGTGATTATACCCTGTTCTTACTAAAAATACCCACTGGGGCGACTGGGTGGTTCAGTTAGTTAAGCGTCTGACTCTTGATTTTAGCTCAGGTCATGATCTCACGGTTGTGAGATCGAGCCCTGAGTTGGGTTCGACACTGAGCATGGGGTCTGCTTAAGATTCTCTCTCCCTTTCCCTCTGCTCCTCTCCTGCATGCAGCACACAAGCTCTCTCTCTCTCATTCTCTCTCTCTCTCTCTCTCTCTCTCAAAAATAAAATAAAATTAAAAAATCAATGATTTCCTACTTCATTCTGAGTCATGTCAGCCTCCTCAACCTGCTGCATACTGCCATTGATGGGGCAGTTCAATCTATCTTTAATTTTTTTTTAACGTTTACTCATTTTTGAGAGACAGAGACAGAGCGTGAGTGGGGGAGGGGGAGAGAGAGAGAAAGAGAGGGAGGGAGACACAGAATCCAAAGCAGGCTCCAGGCTCCAAGCTGCCAGCACAGAGCCCGACACAGGGCTCGAACTCATGGACTGCGAGATCATGACCTGAGCCGAAATCGGACGCCCAACCGACTGAGCCACCCAGGCGTGCCTATCTTTAATATTACTTCCCCCCACGCCTTTCCCTCATAGAAAGTCCAGACCTGTCCTGGGTATCCCTGTTTCCGTGCCCTTGTTTGAATTCGTTCGTCTTTCTCAAACACCCCTCTCTCTTTGACACATCCTTCTCTTGTCCTCAAGAACCTTATTGCTCCCATTGCTTCCCTTGCATTTAGCAGTTGTTTATGTTTTACCACTCACCAGAGTCTCTCTTAAACTAGAAGTATTCATACACATGTTTGTACTCTTCACCAGTCTCAGTTCTTGGAGCACAGATTCTGCTATTTATTTTTTCTGTATTGTGTGCCCCCCATAGTTCCTATAAGTTATGCCTTTCAGATAGGCACTCACTAAATATTTCTTGAGATCTAACATCTGTTCAACTGTTGTATTACTATTTACCTTGTCACTCATGCATGCCTTTCCTACCCAACTAAATTACAAACTTTGAATATTGTTCTTCTACTTTGTAGGAGCTGAAAAGTATTATGATTGTCATTTGGGTGATACAATGAGAAATGATACGTGCAAAGATGATTTTTTTTTTTTAAAGCTAACATGTGTCCCAAAACTTTGTGTACTTGGCTTATAGAGTCACAGTTGTTATGTTGTCCTGACCACGGCAGGGTAAGTTAATACAGAGAACCATTTGCTCATCTTAATTATGGGCGTTCCAGCAGACACTAAATATTTTAAGTGGAGAGATAATACGTATTTTATCTGACAGTGATATGACGATTTTGCCAAGATTCTTGTATTTTTTGGAAAATAGCATCTGGAATTTACTTAAGAGGATGTGAGATTCTTCATGCTACCAGACAAAGTAGAGGATATTGTGAGTTTTAGAGGGAACGGTCTCTAAAGTTTGCACATATTAATCAGGGATGTATTTTGAGGGCTTATTATGCATTAGACAGTCTTCCAAGCAAGGGCTCTCCACGTATTATCTCACCTAATTCTCATGACAACTTAGGAAGTAGGGTCTGTTATTTCCCCCATTGTTTTACAGATAAGGAAATTGAGACACAGCCTTTTTTGTAACTTGCTCAAAGTCACAGTCACTCTATGTCAGAGCTGGGATTCGAGTCCAGGCAGCCTGACTCCAGGCACTGCAGATTATCCACTAGATGATATTGTAAGAGGGAATGTTGTTCTCCTTCTGCATTTATGGGCAAGGTCATCCATTGAGAGGTCACTGCGGCACCAGGCTAGCAAGCCTGCGTGGTGCCAGGAAGCAAGGAGGCCATGCAGTGAGCCTCGCAGAGCTCCCTCCTATCTACACACCATCTTCAGGGACTGGTGAATGCAAATTGTTACTGGGAAGCTAGGGAATTCATGGAGACCATAGGAATTTAATAAGAAAGTGAGCCAATCTTCAGGTGAAGTCCCAAGTTGGCTAGAGTTGATTCAGCTTAACAGGGTGTCAAGATGTAAACCAGGATATTAAGCATACTGTGTCCCCCGGCCATGACTCCTACTCCTTTATGGGAGCTGGCACCTGAGTGCCCAGGGAAGAGTGCTCAATACTCCCAAAGCTACTCTGTAGGGCTGCTTCCATTGCTCTTCCTACTCTATTGGTACCTTGCCTCTGTCTCCACTCTGCCATCTCTCTGCTCTGTTCAGCCCCACGCCATGTACAAGCTAGAGCCAAAACAATGCCCAGAAAATACAGCCTTACGGTAAAATTACATGGCTTCCATTTTAAATCCAGTTGGCTAATGTTGAAAAATTGCAACTGTTTTTTGTGCTGTTGTTAATTTTTAATGTTCATCTTGGTTATGCATATGACTATACAATATAAAATATATATCATATATGGTGTGTATGGAATATAGATGATTTGTATAATGGTGTGCATATATACATGATTGATACAAAGGCTAGATAATAGATATTGGGCAGTTCATTACATTTTTTAACTGATTATTCAAGTCTAATACACCAAGGTTAGAATCTCAGCTCTGCCATTTCTGGTTCACTATTAGCTTTTTAAAGAGCTTCAAGCTCTTAAATGAAGATAATGCACCTACCTCATAAGAAAAATTAAGAATTTTTTTCTTTACTAGATAGTGAGTTTCCTGGCTTTTTGAAAATTTGATTTGAGGAAATCTATGTTCTCTGACCTTGAAATAAAAATCCCGCCCTCCTAAAAAGAGGCTCAGATGTCAACGGAAGAGGTAACCATTCAGCAGCAATCCCCCGGTGCCCTTTATGACAAATTTCCTAGGTTGAGCTGGAATCTACATGACAGATTGTTGGTGGCAAAGGGCAACAAACTCCATCTATGTGAAGTATGAGCCTTTTGAAAAACAAAGAAATCCAATTAAAGAACAAAACCCAGAAAGAGGAAGACAAAAGGTTTTGGTTTGTTGTGTTTATTATGCCAAATCAACTAGAATGCAAGAATTGGAAAGCCTGCATCTAGATAGGTTAGTAAAAACACATACAGATAACTCTCAAATCTTTGCTCTTCATTTGTTGGCTTCCAAGCCCAATTATATCTGCTCTTTCAAGTCAATGGATTAATTTTTAATGTTTTTTCCCTCCACGGAAAGACAATACAAAATGGCAGGAGCATAATTCTAATTTATTTCCATTTCAGATTTTTATACCTGCAATTATGTTTGTGTTAAATTAGATGAAAATGTCAATCCACCAATTTGCCTCTTCCTTTGTAACCTTTTGCATACAAAGTTTATCATTCTGACAAATAAAAGGCCTCTCCAACCTTGACGCTTAAGAAGAAATGCAAATTCCAAATTAGAAAACAAGTATCAATCGTGTCATTTAAAAAATTAGGTGAGTTATCCAATGAAGTTTAAATTCATCTGTTTGGAGTTTATAGAATTAAAATGTGATCTAATTTGATGTTAAAAGAGCGAAATTAGTGTGAGTAGTTGTTATAATTTTTAATGCAAGTAATCCAAATATTAATTGAGCATCTGACTAAATTTCACATTCCATTTTAGGAAAAGCATTTTGAATCTTTTGCTTTGATTCTAAAGTGTGCAAATAACACTTAAAATACAGAATTCCAGTTTAATTTCAAGGAAATAGAAGCTAGGATTTTTTTAAGATATCTTACCCTAGCTTCCTTCCTTCTCAGAACTACTCCATTTCTTATTTATACATAACATTTCATTTCACAAATTGCTACATCAACACTGGCCTTTAAAACATGAGAAAAGCCTTTCCTGGCTCTTAGCTGTCCATGAAGAGTATACCTTCTGAATTGTCAAGCCCAGCTAAAGTGAGTCCCACAGGAGAGAAGCTCTTTCTTCAACTCCTCTCCTCAGTTGAATGTGGTTTCCGGCACCAGCAATCTTCTGTGACTCTCTTCCCATTAGAGGCTTTGTTCTCCCTGCTCTTGTGCTCAACCAAGGAATTTAGGAAAGAAAACAGATGCTTCTTGGATAAGCCACCCTGATTGGAATTAACACCAACATTTCCAAGGTTATCACTTTCCCTGAATTTCCTGTAGGTAGATACTATCCTATTTTATAGGTCTTTAAACCAACAGAGAGATTAAATGACCAGATCATAATGGAGAGACAAAGGCAGAGGCAAGACTGGAAGGTACATATTCAGGCTGACACCTGGATCTTGAGTTTTTCATTTCTCCAGGGCAGGACCTGTGCTTGTTTCTGCTGCTTTGAAGAGTTCTTATAAAGCATCCCCCCCAAACACTATGATGATGCTATGGGGGCACCTGGGTGGCTCAGCTGGTTAAGTGTCCAACTTCTGCTCAGGTCACGATCTCACGGTTCGTGACTTCGAGCCCCACATTGGGCTCTCTGCTGTCTGCACAGAGCTTGCTTTGGATTCTTTGTCCCCACTCTCTCTCTGCCCCTCCCCTGCTCATTCTCTCTCTGTCTCAAAATAAAATAAATAAACTTAAAAGAACCCAAATTCACTCAATTCCCTAAAAAAATAATAGATAGATAGATAGATAGACAAAATGATGATGCTGTGCCTTGGCAGGAGCTATGTGGACTGCTGCCCCCCTGGTGGATTTTAAGGGACCCTCCTCGTCTGTCAGTTTAGCTGTCTTCCTGTCCCAACACAGTGCTTTTTGGATTAATTTCTGTCTTTAGCAAATCTGTGTTCAAATGCAAATAAGTTTCCCTGGAGAGATAACAAAGTATTCCCTCTTTAAATTTAGCATATGTCATTTAATCATGTCACAGAAAAAAAGCAGAATCTAAATCATCTCTTCCTAACTCGAATTCACAGATGTAAAATGAGAATGGCTGAGACAGGCGTATGGATGTATTTAGGTCTGAAAACCCTACCTTGAAACTCTATTCATGATTTTGAAATTATCCACATTTTTCTGAGATGATCTATCATTTACAGAAGATTCTTGAAAAGGTGTGTGATTCTCCAAAATTTAAAACTATAATTACATAGGCTAGCTACCTGCATTGTATCTAAGACCACCTAGGCCTTCTTGAAATCAAGGGGGCTCTTAAAAGCCACCTGTCCCTCTTCCCCAATATTCCCCCTCACTAATTGCCTTGAATCCACTTACATAATCTTACCCTTTATTCCTGTGTATGTCAGCCACCACAGCCCCTGACTGCCAGCTCACCCCTCATAGCCCACACTATAATCCCCGTAAGTCTCTGGACCTGTTTTCATTGCTTTCTTCTCTCACCCATGCTCAATTCTTGACGCCTTCCACTCTGCTGTCTGGAAATCCAGGTCCGTTATCAGCAAAATGCTCTATTTACTCCCTCTATTTTCTGAATGTTTTTTCCACCCTCTGGCTAAAAGGGCTAACTCTCTCCCCATCCCACCCCCAGGACCCTGCTCTCCTGTACCCCTTCAAGTAGTGGCTTCCACGGTTCTCGAGCCCTTGGGTCTGCAGGAGGGGAATGCTAGATCTCCTTTCTCCTTGTCACTGCATTCTGCTTATATCCCTTCTCTTCTCCCTGAAAACCCATTTTGTATTTCCATCATAAAATCACACCACACTCTACGTTCATTCTTGTTGTTATCTACCTACTCCTGGGTCACCTCTCTTCAGCTCCAATACTATTCTTGTCTTAATTCTTGGAGAATTCAGTAAACATATGGATGATTATATCCATTCCCTGGTCCCTCTGTTCCTTGAACTTTTTAAATACTCCTGTCCTCTACTTCGGACAATTATTCCCGTGGCCACGCCCCCAGCCTTTCTCAAAAGAGGCCCCGCATGTGATCCACAAGACGCTATGCATGATTTGAGAGAATATGTTCTCAATTTCATAAGGACGGTACATAGCTAATACTAGTCTAGATTCATAGGAGTGAAGTTAATGCATCACATATTTTAGATACCTTAAGGTATTAAAGCTTAATCCTTTTAGGAAAGCCAGATTGAGAGAGAACGGTCTGCACCAATGACTGCAATTCTTTATAATCCTAATTTCAGGTATCGTATCTCTGACAGCAACATTCTATCTTTTCAGCATATTCCTATTGCCCTACCTCAATGTCCTTAATTTATTGGCAACTGCAAGGTCCCTTTTACCATATGAAGGTTACACATTCACAGGTTCTGGGAATTAGGTGAATCTTTGGGGCTGTTATTCTGCCTACACATAGCCCAATTTCAACAGTTGTTATCGAGATGATAGATGGTGGTACGTTCGTTCATCCTGAGGCACAAAATGTCTGTTCGTCCCTCTTTTGAGGATGTTCAATGCCTATTAATGAATCCGTTAATTCGTCGAAGGCTGTAAAATAATGATTTTCAAAGCTTTCACTTCATTTTAAGAGTTGGAATAATCTATGAAGAGACACTTCATCTATGATTTTGTTTTCCCATCATTACAGTTTGTCTAGGAAAGGGAGGGTACATGGTTGATACCATACCTTTATCAGTTTTCCAGAAAATGAGCTTATTTCTTACCATTCTTCAAAGGGGAACTTTTTTTTGTATTATTATGTATTTAAAAATTTAAACATACTTGACAGGTTCTATTCCTTCCAATTATTATCTTTTTGAAGCACAAATTGTCCCCTTTGTCTGGTGTAAGCCTATTCAAGTTAGTGCCTGGATCCTTTGGACAAATGATAATGGTTTTTGGTAGCTTCCTTGCTGTCATCTGTGAAAAGATGTTTTAGGATCACTCTCCAAATCAGCCATTCTCCAAAAATGCCTGGTTTCTTTTAGTGAGAAATGGTATTTCAGGATCACAATCTGTGCACCAAGAGATGCTCATTGCTACTGGGTTTGTTATTTTTCTGTGCTTTTTTAGTGGACAGAGTTAGAAAATAGAAAAAAATTTTAAAGATAAAATACCTCATTTGTTCATTCTGACATTTCCAATTAAAATTTAAGGTATAGGGTGTTTACTGTTCAATACAGAGAATTCTGGTTCTCAAGGATTAGAGAATGATAGAGTATCCTGTGAAATACTCTTATGCCTCATCTCATGTTACCTACACAACAACCAGGATAAAAACACCAATACTACCCCATCAATAAAATTCCCCAAAAACAGTTACCCTTATTTGGATTTTTTGTCCTAATTCCTCCCTCTCATATTTTTATAATTATAGTATAGTTTTCAAAGCATAGAGCCATTAAACGCTCTCTCCTTATTAGCCCTTATTTAACCTTAATTATTCAGGTAAGTATATACTGTTTATTTCCAGTCATTTTGTCCATGTCTCAAATCATGTTACTGTGTTAAACTTGCTACCTAGAAGATTCTTCAGGAAGATTTCTTGAAAACAATATTCCACATGTTTATAATGTACAATTTAGACCTGAAAGTCATTTCAGCTGGATATAAAACATTCACATTTCTTTCTTTGAGTGTATTAAACGTGTTACTCCATTTTCTCTGGCATAAAGTATCACTGTTACAAGTCTGATGACAATCTAATTTCCCTTCTAAATCACTTATTCTGTCTGACTAGATATCCAAACCACCTTGTTTTTTCATCCTTAAAGTCTAGAATTGTACTAGAATATGTCTCATTGATCATATCAGGTGCATAATGGGCATGTTCAATACATATTTTCATCTATTTTTAATTCCGGTTTTCTTGAGTTCTAGTTTTTAGTATTTCTTTGTTTTCATTTTCTTCTTCAAGGATTTCTATTATCCTTTTTGTTTGTTTGTTTGTTATTGTTAATATTTATCACTTTCTCTTGAATTTTTTCATCTCTTCTTTTCTGATTTTTTAAAGGTTTCTTTATTTATTTTGAGAGAGACAACATGCACAAGAAGGGGAGAGGGAGAGAGAGAGAATCTCAACAAGCAGGCTCCATGCTCAACACAGAGCCCGATGTGGGGCTTGATCTCATGAACACCAATATCATGACCTAAGCCAAAACCAAGACTCAGCTGCTTAACTGACTAAACCACCAAGGCACCCCTCTTTTCTGGTTTTTAAACACTTTCTTCTTTTGGGGGGCCTGGGTGGCTCAGTCGGTTGAGCGTCCGACTTTGGCTCAGGTCATGATCTCACGGTCCGTGGGTTCGAGCCCCGCGTCGGGCTCTGTGTTGACAGCTCAGAGCCTGGAGCCTGCTTCGGATTCTGTGTCTCCCTCTCTCTCTGCTCCTCCCCTGCTCATTCTCTGTCTATCTCTGTCTCTCAAAAATGAATAAACATTAAAAAAATAATAAATAAATAAATAAATAAATAAATAAATAAATATTCTTCTTTTCACCTTCTGCTTCTCTTAGAGTATTATATGTTGTCCTTATTCCCTCTTGTATTCTTTTGTAATAATCTGATATGACCATGAGTCTAATAGTATAAAATGATGTTTTTCTTTTATTTCTAATTCTTTATTGAGTTATGTCACTTCATTTCAGAATTGTTGTAATTTTAGCTTATGTTGTTCTTTCATGTCTTATGTTGGCTGCTTAGGCTTTTAATTTGTTTCAAAACAGTGAGGATAGATTTTACATGTTTGGTCAGCATGACTTTCTTCCGTGTGGATGTTATTCTGTTTCTTCTTATTTATCTCCCAATAGCTTGGCCTGGGATTTGATTTTGATCGTTTTCTGTTGCTCACATTTGAGAAATTAACTTTTCGAAGTTTTAAAGTAATTTCTGGAACAAAATAACTTTTTTAACTTCATAAAATACCCTCCTTTGGTTTGCTGTTGTTGTTGTTCTCACATAGAATTAAAAAATAGAGCAGCTTTCTTTCTGAGATTTCCTGGCTCTGTTCTCTCTTTCTACTTTCTAGATCCTCTTTTTCTTTCATCTTTATGTCCCTGCCTTGCTCAATTTTAATTTCAATCCTAGCAGATTTTCCTCACTAAGTTGTCTAGTCACAGAAGGGAGCCCTGGTGGGTCTGTCTGGGACATTCATAGGGACACTGATGCTCCAGACCCTTTATACCCAATTGAGGGGTCTTTGTACTCACCCACTATTATATTGGGCACAATCTCTCCCAGTTTCAGGTGCTTTTATCAAACTTATTGGTCATGAGCTCCTGTAAATATTGGTTGGCTATTTTGGAGTTCTGTCCTCAAATCCATCTGAGGCTTCCCTCTGCTTCCTCCTACATAGATAATGCTATTTGCATGCTGGTGGCTGTTGGCAGTTCATCTCCACCTGCTGGCATGTTAGCATTCATGGGGATACCACATCAACTAGATTTGTTGTAACCTTCGTCATGAGTGTTTGTTTTACGTTAGCTGCTTTGTCTTTTTTACGTCTTGATTCAGAGAGACTGAAAACTACACCATCACCATCACCTTTCCAGAATGCTACATTCTCTTCTCTGTCTGAAGGATAAATTTATTTATTAAGAAATAATAAATGTACATTTATTTATTGAAATTTTATTTTAATGTTTTAATTAAAAATAAAATTCTACTTATTAAATATTTCTGAAATGTATTAATGTTTTCTTTTTGTTTATTAAAATAATAGACATATATTATCTTAATAAATAAGCTTTTTGTTTTGAATCATTTTAAATGTGTAGAAATACTACGAAGGTAGTGCAGAGAGCTCCCATACACCTCTTACTCGGGTTTAGTTTCCCTTAATGTAATCATTTCACATTACTCTGGTATACTTGTCCAAACTAAGCAACCACCATTAGATATTATTCTCAAATTCTAGACTTTATTTGGATTTCACCAGTTTTTCCACTGATGACCTTTTTTTCTGTTCCAGGATCTGATCCAGGATACCATGTGGCATTTATTTGCCATGTTTTCTCCTTCTCCTCTGGTCCGTAAAGTTAATTCCTTAGTCCTTCCTTCCTTTTCATGTCCTTAACAGTTTTGTAAGTGCCGGTCAGAGATTTAGTGCAATGTCGCTCAGTGTTTGCCTGATACTTGTCTCACTAATAGACTGTTCTTCTTGGCAAAAATACCACTGAGGTAGAGTGCCCTTCCCACCACATCATATCTGGGGGTACATGATATCAAAATGGCATTAATGATGATGTTCCTTTTGATCATGTGGTTAAGGTCCCATACCTTAACCATTTGTTGAATTATTACATGAAAATTTTCCTTCTACCCTCCTTTACACTACTCCAAATCATCATCTCTTCAATAGTTTCATTGATCTCCTTTAAGATATTAAAGACTGCAATTTTCTTCCTCAGGGCCTAGGCATAGTTTTTTGTTTTTGTTTTTTAATATAATTTATTGTCAAATTGGCTTCCATACAACACCCAGTGCTCATCCCAACAAGTGTCCTCCTCAATGGCCATCACCCTCTTCCCCTGTCCTCCACCCCCCATCAACCCTCAGTTTGTTCTCTGTATTTAAGAGTCTCTTATGGTTTGCCTCCCTCCTTGTTTGTAACTGTTTTTTCCTTTCCCCTCCCCCACGTTCTCTATTAAGTTTCTCACGATCTGCATACGAGTGAAAACATATGGTATCTGTCTTTCTCTGACTGACTTATTTCACTTAGCATAATACCCTCCAGTTCTGTCTGCATTGCTGCAAATGGCCAGATTTCATTCTTTCTCATTTAGGCATAGGTATTTTAAACATTCAGAGTTTTAACTCCCTATCCAGAGAAAAGTAGATACCTCTATGCCTATTATGGTATGGTGATGTGAGGAACATAACAAATGCTATTCCAGGAAGGCTTTACTTTTTGATAAACTTCACTTCATAGAAATAAAATTCATCTGAGGAGCTTCCAGACATTATAAGTTGTAAAATTAAGAGAATGTATTGAAAACTTTAAAGTGGATCATAGATTCACCCCAGAGCTTGGCTGACATCTGCCAAGGTTTGGTTTGATCTTAATGAAACCCCAGGTCCCAATGCATTTCTTTGCAAGGGATATTTCAGTGACAGCAGGAAAGTGAGGCTCTTATTTTTTCTTGACCCATCAGGTTCAATTTGGGCATACATGATTTACTGGTAGTAATGGATTTTTTATTCTTTAAACTAAAAAGAAAATGACACGTTTCAAATACATGACTGCAGTTAATTCATCAACTTAAAAACACTAGGAAAATAGAAAAGTAATGTCAGACATCTATATTCCCCCACTTTAAAAGCATAATAATACAAAATTACAATAAAAAGCAACAACTTTACTAGTGGAGTGGAAAATCAGATACCGTTTGGGATAGAAATGTTTGCATTAAACCTACTTGTTTTTGTGGGTTTAAAATGGTAATCTGTAATAACAAACCATAGATTTTTATGGAACTCCAAAGACCAAAGAATACGTTTACATTTGTTGCTGTATTTTATCCTCACGCGCGCCTTGTGAGGCATGGGCTCTTATGCCTGACTACAAATGAGGAAACTGAGGCTCAGGAAACTTAAGAATGGTACCCAAGGTCACATATATTATAACTGATGTCCACACTGGATCAATAAATTTCTCTTTCTTCCCGTCTAAGATTGATACTGCATTTTTGCTTTCATAAATATGATTTATTCTCTCTTCTCCAAGGGAAAAAATACTTAAGTTTCAAATTATGACAAAAAGATAACTAATAAAGGGAAAATGTGAATAAGACCTCGTATAATAATGATGATAATAATAATAATAAATAATTGCTATTTAATTAGCACTTATTGTGTGCCAGACTCTACAGTTAATTCTTAAACAACCCTGTAACTTAGATACTATTTTTTCCTTTTTAATGAGAAGAAACTGAAGTTCAGGTGAATTCAGTTCATGTAAATGATGCTAACTGCTATAGCACATAAATCTCAACCTTAGTGGTTTAAGACAATAAAATACATTTCTTGCTCCAGCAGAATCCAATACAAACATTCTTGGCTGGAGAATGGCCTTTTGTGTTGTCAGTCAGGGTCCCGGGTTCTGCCACCCTTTAGAGACCTACAGTCTTCTGCTGGATACTTTGTAAGTTCCTGTTAGAAATACTGTTCACACAATTTATAAAGGCTTTATAGGAAACCCCAAATTAGATTTCAGTCTGGCTCCTTCTGGGTTGTATCACTTCCAGATTGATGTTCAAATTAATGCAAGCTTCCTGGGTACAAGGAGTTTTAATGGACCAAACCTGGAAGTGCCATATATTAGTTCAGTCCATGGTGTATTTGCCAGACTTCAGTTATATGGGCACTATTGGCCGCCAGAGATAATTAAGCTGTGTGCTCGGTAGGGAGGGGAAATAGGTTTTAATGAACATGTAACAGTCTCCACATTAAGCAACTTGTCCAAAGTCGTGCAGATAATAATTGACAGTCGGAACCTAAATTCAGTTTTGACCCAAAGCTTATGCCTTTGTTTACTATATTATACGCCTTCCAAATAGTTTTTAAAAGAAATTTAGTTTTATTATTTTCAGGGATAGCTCACATTTTCTGTGGCGTATCAATTATGGATATAAATAATGCCACTTTAATTGTAAGAAGCCATATGGACTGAATCCTTAAGCTCTACTCCCCTATATCCCCAAATACCTTTTCTAGTCCCCACATTGTCCCCTACCTGTGATTATATCTGGGACTCTCACATTTATGAATCCCATGCCCTTATGAACACATCCTCACTACCCGCAAATGGCAGCCACCTTGTTTTTCTCCCCAGATTCACCAGTGATGTGAACTCATGGGTACTTCATGAAGAAGGGAGACTTTTCTCCTTACCGTTCCCTCGATTTCATCACCTAATGAGTCATCTAAGGACATAAAAGCCAGATGCTTTATAGAATCACTGCTGCAAAAAGCTCTTTCAGATTTATTCTACCACCCTGCTCTCCTCGGTCTTTAAATAATATCCATTAGGCTGCCAGGGAAGTAGATTCTAAGAGACACATGTTTCTGTCCCTCCCATCACCGTTTCATTGTGGATTCTTTCCAGCTAAGATCCCTCAAAGAGTCAGCCCAGATAAATGAACTGGTAGGCCCTCCCCAGCAGCCCAGCTCACATGTCCACTCTTCCCAGTCCAAGCTGTGGACTTCAGTTTACATTAAGCTGGGTTTCCCACTATCCAAGGACACATTATACTAGAATCCAGATAAACAAGCGTGTTTAGTAAATGTTCTAAACAGACTTGTTTTGATAAACTAATAGGAATAGCTTGTTTGAAAAAAAAAAGGGGGGGGAATGCTTTTTAACTGGTATATCAATCATTTGAAATTGGAATCTTGAATTGCTTAAGACTATTTTCCTCTTATAAGCATGTTACACATTCTCCTTGAAATACTGTGTATACAATTAATAAGGGCTTTATAGCTAATCCAAAAAGAAGTTTCACCATAGCTGCCTCTGAACTACATCAGTTTCCAGATTGGTGTTCAAATTAATGCAAGTTTTCTGGATACCTACACTTCAGTTTGACTATATACAAACACAGAAGAATATACGGTCTCATATAAAAATACCCGGAAGCATGGGGCACTACACAATACTGGGAAATCCAAGTCTTAGGCTCCCCATAGACTCACTGTCTATGCCTATGCACATTAAATGAATAGGCCTTCAATTGGCTAATCTATTAATTCCAGCCATTTAATGATCAATAAGGATTGCTGAATGAATGAGTGATCTATTATGGTGATCAATTTTCATCATGAAAATAGCTGCAATGGACACCAGCCACATATTGATGTGGCCTAAATCAGAGAGAGTATATGGAAAACCCATGCAAACTCAGTCCCCGGCAGTGTTTGAGGTAACATTTCCTTCTTTTAGAAGACCATTGTGGAGTCTCCCTCCCAACCTTATAGATCCTGCTGTGTGAGGACCCAACCTGGACATGTTCTTTTAAATTCTAGATCATTTTATCCCCCATGTCTCTTTCTTTTCTTTTCTTTTTTTTCAATTTTTTGATTTATTTCTTCTTAAAAAAATGTTTTACTGTTTATTTATTTTTGAGAGAGAGACAGAGAGACAGAGAGACAGAGTGCAAGTGGGGGAGGGGCAGAGAGGGAGACACAGAAATCTGAAGCAGGCTCCATCCAGGCTCTGAGCTGTCAGCACAGGGCCTGCCGTGGCCCTGCAAGCCATGAACCACAAGATCATGATCTGAGCTGAAGTCAGACGCTTAACCAACTGAGCCACCCACCCAGGTGCCCCTAAAACTGTTTTCTTTTTAAATCTGTTTTAAAATGTTTATATATCTTTGAGAGCGAGACAGAGTGTGAGTGGGGGAGGGGCAAAGAGAGAGGGAGACACAGAATCCGAGGCAGGCTCCAGGCTGTCAGAGCAGAACTCGATGCTGGGCTCAAACTCACCAACCGTGAGACCATGACCTAAGCCCAAGTCAGATGCTTAACTGCCTGAGCCACCCAGGCGCTCCCCCCACATCCCTTTCAATAAAACGTTCTTGCCCCAATATCTCAGGGCCTACCTTTGACTTGCACGGTAAGTTTCCTGATCTACTGACATATTTCTGAACTCTTTTGAGTATTGTTTTCATCATTGTTTTATACCTACCTTGCCCTACTTCAAAAAAGGGCTTGATGCAGATACACGTCTCATTTAGTAGATGATGTCTCAAACTGAAGCAGTAAGAATCTAGCATCTCAGGAGAGATGATGCGTTTGTGTAGGCGGTCCCTATTGCTGTAGCCAAAATCACCATATTGTAGGGCCTGGGCAGCAATGCAATCCGTATACAGACCTAGCTCTGGTCCAAGGTTTTCAAGTTGTCTTTCCCCCTACCAGCCTGAGAAATCTAGAATTGGTGATACTTAGATCTACATCTTGGAGAGATTATAGAGAATACCCGGGAATGTGCTGAGTTTCTTGGAAGTAAAGAACTAGCTAAGAACTACTAATGCGACAGCATGGCCTTGAGAGAGGATCACTGTGGGTCTTTTCCTAACAGCCACCTCTACAGAAAATTCACAATTTCTCTTAATAAAAGGTTAAGAATTCAGGAGTGCCAGAGTCCCTGCATTAAGCCTCAGCCCAAGGTTAAGCCTCAACCCAAACTGCCATGGAAATTATGAAAAGGCCAGATGGTTGAGAAATAAAGGATACCTGAGTAATTTGTTCCTCCTTTTTCTTTTATCCACAGAGCAAATAGGGTTTTGTCCCTTGCCTCTGAAGCAATCATACTCTGATTGACTTTAACATCTAGGGCAGAGATTTTAAAAAAGAAAAAAAAAAGAAAAGAAAAGAAAAAAGAAAAGAAAAGAAAAGAAAAAAAGAAAAACTAGAGAGGGCAGAAGGTGAGATTTCCAGCTGCAGGGTTGGGTTTGGAAAAGCTCAAGAAGAAGGTGGAGGAGCTTTGCCTCATGAAATGAAATGGTGACTGTGTCAAGTCCAACCAACTAACTTGGCCAGCGACCTGAAAGGGGTAGGGTGCAACCCTACCCCCCCCCGCCCCCTCCCCCCCCGCCCCCCCCGCCTCCCTCCCCCACGCCCCCCCGCCTCCCTCCCCCCACCCCCCTCCCCCCCTCACCCCCTCCCCCCCCGCCTCCCTCCCCCCTCACCCCCTCCCCCCTCGCCCCCTCCCCCCCGCCTCCCTCCCCCCCACCCCCCCCTCCCGCCTCCCTCCCCCCCACCCCCTCCTCCCCTGCCTGCCCAGGGCTCCATGATTGTCCTCGCTCTTATCATCATGGCTTTGGAGTCCCTCTCTCGGCAGGCAAGATCTCTGACAAGAGGCCATTCGGATTTTTCCGGTCCTCATAACGCAAGAGGCTGGACATTCTAGTATATTTTTAAACTAGTTGCCATGGAAATATGTTTCAAAGTTAACGAATACTCCCAGGGGAATCTGACTAGCAGTGCCAGCAAATCAGGCTTCGATTTAACCTCCTAATACAGTCTGTTGAGCAATTTCAGAACAGGTGTGCGTGTAGCATCCGGGTTTCACAGTTTGCGCCGGGTTTTGCTGGAGAGGGTGGGGAAAGCGCTCTGTGTGATTATTCGGAACGCGATTATGAAGCCGGAGGGTTTCCCGTGCCCTTGCTTCTCCTTTTCCTCCTGTGTGCTGTGCCTTGGCCGTTTCATCGCTTATTAGCGGAGAGTGGAGAGGATATAAAATTCCAATCAGCCTCTTAGCAGCTCTCATAAGAGATCTGCTGAGGGAAGAAACTAAAATCATTGGCTGAAATGAGGTTTGCAGATGATCTATGGATTTCACCTATGATTTTTGTGTGAGCCATCTGATCTTTTAGCATTGGCTGCATGTGGCTTAGAAACAGCAGCTTTGATGAAATCACCCTTATAAATATGCACATTGGTTTCTGTCTATACTGTAATAAAAGTCTAGAAACCCTGATTTTTAAAATAATCTGTGCAGAGAGGCTGACCTTTCAGGCCTTCGAATGTTTGCTGTGATGTAAATCATCAGTTTGACTCTATAGATTGTTCAAATTTACCTAGTAATTTCCAGATTATTAGCAAAACCAGACATAAATAGATTTAACAAACAGATAAGAAACCAGAATGTAGAAACTTCTGAGCTTCCACTAAGGCTCTGATAAAAGTATATATTGTCATATATACTATAATATATATAATCTATACATGCATATATATGGTCACACACATTTATGGATCGTGGAGCTTTTTATTTTTTTTTTTTTTGCTCTGATGAATGTCTCTCATCAGTAAGTTGCAGATTGTCTTTCTGTAATACAGTATTGTAACAATGCAAAATGAGTTAACATCTGAAGAGTACTTTGAAAATGGACATCTTCCTTTCGATGCTATTATTTCTACCTCTCACCCTTCTGTTGAGGGTGATCATTGCTAATGTATTTCTTGAGATGCAGACATCTACACCCAATATGCTCTGTACCCTCTGCTGATTCATTTTTCCAATGGGAATGATTCTTGTTCCTTTCTTTTCTGAGTAAAATACAACGTAGGGACCTCTAGGGAGATTCCTTACTTTAAGAATCACCGGAGGGGCGCCTGCGTGGCTCGGTTAAGCATCAGATTCTGGCGTTCCCGACTCTGGATTCCGGCTCATGCCATGATCTCGTGGTTAGTGGGTTAAAGCCCTGCATCTGGCTCTGGGCTGCCCGTGCAGAGCCTGCTTGGGATTCTGTCTCTCTCCCTCTCTCTCTCTTTCCCTCCCCTTCTCACATGCTCTGTCTCTCTCTCTCAAAATAAATAAATTAATTTAAAAAAGAATCAACTGAATAATGTATCCTTTGCTGTTCCTTTAGAAAAACTTAAAACAAATTTTTTGAGAAATGTATTTTACTTCAACCAATGTATCTAAAATATTAGTATTTAATATGCAATTGATATTGGAAATCATTGAGATATTTTATGTTATTTCTACTAAGGCTTTAGAATTCAGGGTGTATTTTATACTTAGCAGGGCATCTCAACTAAAACATTTCACTTTCATTAGGGACACCTTTGTGTGTACTTGGGTTTCATAGCAGTAATAGTTGAAAGAGTAGGTGCCATATCCAAGTTGATCCAAACATACTTAATATGTTTCCAGTAGCTGAATCAAGTTTACGTTTTTTAAAGTCAAATTTAAATAAATTGAAATGAAACAACAAAATTTTATTCTTCAGTCTCGCTGGCCACATTTCAAGTGCTCAAAGGCCAGACACGGCTGGTGGCTACCATAGGGGGCAACACAGATTCATAGGTCCTTTACGAGCCATCTCAGAGACTTTTTTTAACCCAACAGGATACAAAAACTTTATTGATAAGGTTTCAGATTCTACTTTGCCACTAACCTTTAGGAAATCACTTGTTGAGTTTTGGTTCAGGGGACAGGATGTCTACAATTACTGAAAAGACTATTAAACACTCCTCCCTTTTCCAGCTACATGCCTCAGTGAGGCTGGGACTTCTTTTTTCTTTTCAATTGTTTTTATTGTGGTAAAATACACATAAGGTTTATCATCTCAGCCACCGTTAGGTGTACTGTTCAGTGCTATTAAAGGTGATATTTAAGGAGCACCTGGGTGGCTTAGTCGATTAAGCGTCTGACTCTTGGTTTCAGCTCAGGTCTTGATCTCATGGCTCATGAGTTCAAGCCCCGTGTTGGGTTCTGCACTGACAGCATGGAGCCTGCCTTGGGATTGTCTCTCTCCCTCTCTCTCTCTCTCTCTGCTCCTCCCCTGCTTGTGCTCTCTCTCTCAAAATAAATAAATAAACTTAAAAAAAAAAAGTGATATTAAAAATTGGTCTTTGCCCAGCTTCTGGCTGCCAAGGATCACTGAATGGCAGGGTAGGCCTTTGTAGTTTTGCTGCCCGGCACAGCAATGCTTTTCCATTTTTGTTTTTAATGTTTATTTTTGAGAGACAGAGAAACAGAGAGAGACAGAGCACAAGCAAGGGAGGGGCAGAGAAAGAGGGAGACACAGGATCTGAAACAGGCTCCAGGCTCTGAGCTGTCAGCACAGAGCCCGATGCAGGGCTCAAATCCACGAACCGTGAGATCATGACCTCAGCCGAAGTCAGACGCTTAACGGACTGAGCCACCCAGGTACCCCTATGCCTTTCCATTTCCTGCTCTGGGGAAGCCCCCTCTTCTTCTCAACACACACACACATACTCACATAGTATGTTTGCACACAGCCACAGAGCCCCCAGCAGGGTGTAACTCTCTGTTTATTGAGCCGCTATAAAAAAGCAGTTCTATCAAATCTAATTATAGAGAAAACTAGATTCCTAAAAGTTCATTTAAAATACCCTAGAAGGGCGCCTGGGTGGCTCAGTTGGTTAAGCGTCCCACTTCAGCTCAGGTCATGATCTCACGGTTTGTGGGTTCGAGCCCTGCGTCGGGCTCTGTGCCGACAGCTCAGAGCCTGGAGCTTGCTTCAGATCCTGTGTCTCCTTCTCTCTCTGCCCCTCCCCCTCTCGTGCTCTGTCTCTCTGTCTCTCTCTCTCTCTCTCTCTCTCTCTCAAAAATAAATAAACATTAAAAATTTTTGAAAAAAGAAAATACCCTAGATATATGATGATTTATCAAAAATTCTTATGTTGTGCTCAGATAAAGCATACCTTTTTATTTAATATGTTTTGTTAATAAATTCACTCTAGGAAATATTAAAGAAATACATAATTAAAATATTGAAATGATGGAATAAACATTACTGATAGTCATTTTTCACTGAAGCAAAAATCAGTCCAAATGATAGTTACTTCAAGAAAAAGCATTAAGCTTAACTCATCTAGATTTTGAAGGACCTGTCAGTTCATCTGCAAAGAACTGCATGGATAAGCACTCATATAAAACATTTAAATCACCAATGCATTCTTGTTTCTGACATTTCTAATACATATAACTCATGTACCTGAAATAAACATCCTTCAAAAGAGGAGAAAATGAAGCTCATGCAGGAAGACAAGTAGGTTTTTATGGCCTGTACCTTTCCTTCACACGGCCTCCTTCTCCTCCTTTTCCAATATTCCCTTTGTCTCCTTCCACTGTCAAGTGTTCTCCAAAGGTAGCAAATAGAAGTGTGGGCAAAGCTAGTGGTGAAAACGAAGGTCCAGACTCTCTGCATTAACCAGCTGAAATAACCCGTCATAATTTAGGTTGGGCTACAACTTGCCGGCTCCCCGGGGCTTGCGGCTACTGCCTGTCCTAGAGATCCAGCTCCAAGCTGTGTTCTCTACCATGCTTCAGCACTGAGATCTGAGGCTGTTTATACCCCAGAACGATACATGGTCACATATGCCTCTTCGTCCTCTCCATTTCACAGATGGCAAGATTGAGACTCAGGAAAGTGAGCTTCCTCATTCACAGTCACACCACTGGGAAGCAAGGTTTAATCCTAGATTTTCCTGGCTAACAAGACCTGTCTACTGACCATTCTGATTCCCACTCTGCTGGTGCATGGAGAATTATTGCTATTATGCAAGGGCCTGCCTGTTCTTCCTCCCCTATATTCTCAAAGGGATTATTCATCCACAAGGAAACATACAGCTTATCTTGGGATTCCTTACCCTCCAAACTACACCATAAGCTATCCAAAGATGTCTGTGTTTGCCTTAGTCTTGAATAGCCTTGCTGTGAGCCAAGGAGCAGGGCCCGACTTGCTGTTGGGTGGTGGACCCCAGGAGTCTGCCTGCTGCAGGCAGCTGACAAGGTCAGCTGACACTAGAGTCAGTGGTGAAAACACCGATTTTAAAAGTTTGGGGAAATCAGGTAAGTCATTAATTAAATATCCGCAGCAGATAAAATAACTTCAATGCTCTTGAGAATGAATCTTTGCTCTCCTTCAAGTTCATTAAGCTATTTAAAATTTCAACAGACGTTACTGTAGGAATCACATTTTCAACCTGTCTGCAAAGATTTAACAGTTTCACCATTTTATTGGCATGGGTTTCAGCATTCAAAGACGTGTAATTCTTGATGCTTTTGCATTAATCAATATGATGAAGAATGCTATAGATTCACAGTCTGTTTATGACTTGACAATTTCCTTGGTTTCTTTACAACTATATTGCTTATCTATTTCTGGAGGTCTGTATACATGCATAAAGATATATGCTCTTGATAAAGAAAAAATACAAACTAAAATGCGTAATAGCAGGAAGAGAAAATGATTAGACTGTTGAAATTTGGTTCTTTTTACTACAATTTGTGTGACTAGTTAATTATTGTTTATTTAAACAGGGTCATATGTCTGGCATTGATGTCTCAGGCACATGGAAGTGTAAAGTAAACTTGAATTTGTGGTATTAAATATAATTTTTAAAGTCACATACATTTGCTGGGAAAAATGCATTTGCATTTATGACAAGACTATTAAAATAATTAGCTCTGGATGAAGACATCCAACCAGAAACAGTATGAATGGTGTTGCTAAATTTTATACTTGTTGCAAACATTAGCATCTGGTCTTGACTTATTGGAGATAGAATTTATTTTTATGTTTCATTCAATATAATGTACTAAAATGTTTACTGAGTACCTACTTTGTGCCTGGCACTGTTACATGGTGGTTAATTGAAGGACTATTAATTCTTCTGGGAAGGGACCAAAAACTCACGTAAGAATATAACAGATGCTTGGCTAATGTCATTTGAAAGAGAACATTAAGAGAATGAGCCAAGTCCAAGTGAACAACACCAAAAGCTAAAGTCACCCTCTGTCCCCCCGCCCCAAAGAGAAGAACTCTTTTTCTGCTTAGCAAATAATAATTGTTTTGTTAATGTCTGCCCTGAGCTTTCTCCACAAGGTTTGATTTTACAGATGAGAACCTTCACTTCTTATAAGCTTTAAGTTTCGGTAACATCTGATTATGTTCCATTCCTGGCCAATTTGTGCTCCGTGGCCCCTAGATCCCACTGGAATACAACCTTGAACCCCCATCCAGCAAAAATGGATCTCCTCCATGTGACCCCACCTTCTCTCTCTCCAGCCTCTTCTCTCACTAATCACCTTCCTGTACTTTATACTCTGGTCTACTTGTTTCTCCCCAAATCCCAACCAGGTCCCCATCACTTGCCGAAATTGTCCCCTCAACATATAATCCTCTATCTCCTCATCCTTGTCTGTGAAAACTCTATCCATCCTCTAAGAAAGACTCAGATCTTGTCCCCAGCCTCATGCCCCCCAGTAATACTTACTGATCTCAGCTCTGACAGGGTTGGTTTGTTTATCTTTATGCTATATATTCCCTACTCTGCAATGCTTTATTGTTTGAGTACTTGTCTTAATTTTGTATTAAATTGTAATGACTTGGAAATGACAGACATAGTAGACATAGTATATATATATGTGTGTGTGTGTGTGTGTGTGTGTGTGTGTATTCAGGTCCACTATCATGCCTTGCCTACCTGCATCTATGCAGAAGTGTTCATGTACTGAATTTTAGGAGAGCATTAAACTATACAAGTTATTTCAGACAAAAAATAATAGTAGCCAATTGTATGTCTTCCTGCCAGATGCCTATTTATGTCAACACTTCGAGGGATTTGGGCCTCTCGGCATCACAGATGGTGTGGCATTTATTTCATCTTTGCACTATGAAACATGCCAATGGAATGATCGAGTGCATGGCTGCCCCCAGAGAGAGGTAGATCTATCACCTTCTCAGCCACACACTCCTCTCTGTAAACCTGAAGGAACTCTATCTATAGATTTCTCAAACTCTTTTCTTCTCCATGATGGAAAGAACGAGGCCTGTACTGGGCCAGCCCCACTAAAAAATAGGGAGGCAACACTGTGTCTCTCATCTTTCCTTTCAGTATCTCTCTGCTCCCTGTCAACATCTTACTTCTGAGGCTAGGTCTAATTCATAATCAGGTTTGGGGATAAAAAGAACTTAGTATAGTACCCTTCCCAACAGTACTGGCAGTATTTAAAAAGGAGATATGGAAGAGACAATACTTCTTAGAAAGCAAGTTTGCTTCTCTCAGGAAGTTCTTCTCTCAGGATAGAATTTCAATGTCAGGATCCCTTGTGGACATGTCAATATAATTTAGTGATAAAACTGTGATTACATGTGACCTGGAAGAATATATATCAAATCAGTTTCCTTATTTGTGAAATGGTGGCAATAATAGTACCTGTTTAAGGTTGTTCAGAGGATTAAATGAGATATTACTTCTGTCAGGAACTGGGAAGAGTCAGATTTTACCCTACCTGCAATCTGATGAGTTATCCTGCTGCTGTTTCTCATGCTGGTAGAAGACTTGAGACTCCTGGGTCAGAGACAAAGGACTTTCTTACTCATAGCAAAAGCAGTAGCCAGAGTAGCGGTATTCTCTTATGCTAGTTTCACAAGCTCAGTTTCCACAGGGCAACACAAAAACACCTGCACACACACAATGGGCCGCCTTCCAGAAGAACTCTGAGCTTAGGGAGCCTGAATCTTAGGATGGGCAGGAGCAGTTCCAGAGGAAGACATTATGTTGGACAGTAGGCATGCATGCTCCTTGCTCTGGAGGAAGATAGTATATCCATGTTCCAAAGCTGTTGGCTAGACAAACATCTTGGAAAAAAAATAATCTAGAACAAAGACAGTCAGTCTTGCTTGCAAGGCGTGTAGCAATGTGAGTGTCCCAGGGAGACTTGACTCCCAACTTGTAAAGCACTTATAACGGCACCTGGCACAGAAGAAGTACTCAGGAACTGTGATTACTGCTGTTATTTGTTCACAAAGAGGATTCTGCCTCATTAAAAGTTGACTTCATTCAGTTACTGATGAAATAAAAGGAAAATGCAAACAGATCACCATGCATCCCATATGTTTTAAAAATTCAAATAGGGGCTCTTCGTTCATAGATGTTCAAACCAAGTCAGAAAACTTGAGAGGAGGTTTTGTTTTTCCTGCCAGTACATTTGATGTCAGCACTAATTTTGCACGTATAGTGCACTTGCTGTGTGGTCTCTGGGAGAGAATAAATAAATTGGGGCCGCTGCTCATTCACTGGTGACTTTGATTCGCCCACCTTGAGGTACTGCTCACTGCTTCAGTACACAGAGTCATAGCCTACTCTTTTTTTGCAGACTGGATGAGATGTGGTCCGTTTCCTTCTAAAAATAAATATGCACCTGGACATTTGGTCTTCAAAATGCCTTTGGGTTTTTCCACTAAGTTGAAATGACAAAGGATGATTTTGAATGGAAATGGAAGCATTGGCTCTTAAACGTGATAAGCTCTGAGAGGCAAGTTGGGTCAAATCAAGACAGACCTGAGGGTCACACTTCTCTTAGGAGTGCCCACTCTTCTGTCCTTTGAATCATCCTTCCTTCCAGAAAGAAGCCTGCTGTTCTCTGAATGACCAACTCTCTTTCTCCAGTAAAAACAACTAACTTACACCGATCTCAATTAATCCTAGCATCTGGTATTATGTGTGGCACATAATATAGGCTCAGTAAAATAAATAAAGAAATAAATAAATAATAAATAATTTTCTTATCTTTTTGACTAAGAAGTAGGGGATCCCAGGTACTCTCCTCCCAGGCGCTGCTTAGATGAAAAAGGAGAGTCTACAAGAATGAATCTCTAACCAACACATTTCAAAAAAAAAAAAAAAAAAAATGAGAAAGATAATTTGGGACAAGGTTGGGAATGAATCTGCATTCCAGATACTCTTCACACCCCTGTGATAAGAACTTGTCCCGTTTACATCAGGAGATCTTCCGGAGTGTGGTACTTGTAATGTGCATATGAATCACTTGGGGATCCTGTAAAACGCACATTTCTGCTTCAGCAGATCTGGGTGGAGTCTGAGCTCCCGTATTTCTGTCAAATTCCCAGGTGACCGAGAGGCTGTGGGTCCACTGATCAGAATTTGAGTGTCCCGGATTTAGAAAACTTTGCTAAGGAGGCTTGGAGTGGAGGAAGGGAAGTCGGCCTTCTGTGGCTGCTTGGCTTTCAGACAGAAGGCACTCCGCGGGCCTCACTTGGCTCCAGCAGTCTCCCGAGAGGGCTCAAGCCCCAGTGCTTACCCGATGCTCTTGCACACCCTCCCAGGTGAATTCAGAAAAGCAGGTCTGGCTAAGCGGTGAGAGGAAGAGGGAGGGGGTGAAAAGAACCCCAGACAGCACCGCTTCTGAGTTCCAGCAACTGTGGCTGGACAGCTCGGGGCTCTGAGAGCAGATGGCAGACGGGCGGCCTCCCGTGGAGGAGCCCCAGGCACCGCTCACACCCTTCTTCCCTCAGCAGCCCTCACACCTCTCTCCTCAGCGCCTTCCCTGGATGAACAGAGAATCACCTGCCAAGCAGACTGCTGATCATGAATCACATTCTCAAGTCCTCGTGTCCATGGCCAGACGCCGAGCGGGCAGAAAGCGGTCCAGCTTCACAACAACCTGCTGCACTTCCAGACCGAGCGGCCAGTCCTGTGATGTCAGCCCTCCAGGTCTTGGGTGACGTCTCTGGGTTTACAGAGCAGGAAGCAAGGACACCAACGTGTTCGCGTGCCATATATAGCTTGACATGCTTCCTGAAACAACAGAACAAAGAAACAAAAGTAGTTTCTGGTGTGGTGCCGAGAATTTTGATGCAGGTGAATTCAAGTCAATTCAGCAGTTATTCGTTGAGGGGTTTCGGGTAGTTAGCCAAAGTCTGACCAAGGCGGATGGACCCATTTTCTCCTCGGATTCCAGGGCAGAGGTGTCCCCTGGGCCCTGGCTGGCCCGCTGCCTCCTCTCCTCCTTCCCATGGCTTTCCTCCCACACCTGTGCTCCCTCATACACGCTGAGGCTCCTCTCCCAAGCCAGGCCTGTGTAAGTGAATTCCCTTCTCCCACTTCTCACTACCCTGCCGTCCCCGTTCAATTCCTGAAGCTAATCTGGCGAGCAACCTTGCCATAGTGTTTCAGTGAGAAAGGTGGGGCGATATGTCCTCTGACACCCTCCACACAAATAATCCTGTGTTGATGTTTCCAGAGGAAGGGCTGGAGGCTAGGAGAGGAGTTCAGAGCGGAAGTACTGCCTAATTTATGAAATCAAACAAGAGGAAGGAGCACTTTGAGGGACTGGGAGAGACAAGACCAGCCTGGGGCAGGGAGGGAGGTGGGTGTGTGAGCTGCTCTACTAAGGCAGGTCTGACCTCAGAGGTCCTGGCAGGCAGCCCCAGGCTCAAAGAGCTTTTGAAAGGGGGCGGGGGGGGGGGGAGGTGCATGCTTTTGGAATTCCTCAGAATTCCACAGATGACTGTTCTGTTTCCATCGGGGGAGAGTGTGCTAAAAAGCTACTGAAATTAGTGACGACCAATGAGAAGAGACGTTTTTCAGCATCCCCTTCCTCTTTGCTTCCTGCATCCTCCTGGGCTGCCTCGTGTTCTGGCTCCTCAGGGTTCCAGGGCAGACAGTGCCGTCCTGGCCTCCTCTTACCGAGGTTTGGAGAATTACCAGGTGTTTGAGAGAGACGCAACACAATTTGTAATGTTGGACTTTTGTTTTAAAGTCTCCCCCCGCCACCCCAAGATGCCTGTGAACAAATAGAAAGCATCTCAGGAGGAGGGGGAGAAAATTAGAAATTTATGTATGGCACATATTCCTTCCACTTTATGTGTTGGGATCTGTGAAATCTGCTCAGCCTTAGCAGTACTCCAGGATTCTACATAAAGTCTTAGGCTTAATGCAATGGTCCTGGCGGGGTACTCCGCAGAGCCTTAGACCACGATGCCCCCAGATTCATGCAGGATGCAATTCACACTTCTTGGATTGCGCTATACCAGACTGGTCTCAACACACTGAGGAGACTCTGTGTGCGTGTTGCGGGAGATAGTTCTGACTTGGCTGTCTGCTCCCTGCCTCATAATCTTACAATTAAGAGCATGCCTGTAGAACCAACTGGATCGAATGCCATTTCCACCCCTTACTATCTGTGACCCTGAGCCAGTTACCTGACCTCTTTGTGCTTTAGTCTCTCATTTATCAAGTAGGAGTAATAATAATAGGTTGTTATGAGAATGAAATCAGTTAATCCACACAAAGCACTTACTTAATCTGTGAGTAAAGGCTTCTCAAGTGATAAATAGTTTCTTACAAAGATTAGTAAGTGTGTGTGGAATCATCTAGCTGATTGCCTGCACGTCTTAGGCAGCATATGAGGGACAGCTATTACTATAATAATGCAGAACCAATAATCATATTTTATTTGAATGGTAATGGACAAGTATACTTACAAGTGCCTGCTATCTGTCAGGCCCTCTGGTGGTCTAATGTAACTTACTCATTGTCTCTACTACAAACTATAATAGCTGGGAAAACTTTGCTCAGAGCAGTTGAGTCACTTGTCCAAGGTTACTGAGCTAATAATTGGGAGAATAAGGGCTTATACTTGGGTATAAATGAGATCTCAATGCCATATAGTCTTTCCTCTACACCGTAACTTTTTAAAGAAAGAATATATTTTTTGAACATGAGATCAAGGACTGACACTCACGTCCTGGAAATCTGGTGAATATAGAAGTGTTCCTTTTGTTATTGGGGTCAACTACAAATGTCTATAAATTGGCCTCAGACATCTATAGAAAAGGACTGATTTTGAGAAGAATGAAAGTGAGAGCATGATGTAGAGTGAGCAGAAGAAAGCCGTGAGACAGAGAAATAGGGTGCTCAGGGCACATTGTGACTTCAGCGCTCACATTGTTCCTATGTGTCATGTGACTCTGCTCCTTCACAGCGTGCTCCACATACACTTGCAGGCATACAACAGTCTGTGGCTCTCAGGGGGTTCTAGCTGACATGGCACAGGAAGGTGGATCTCTGCAAACCCAAATCCAAGGCTACGTGATATGAAAAGAGAGATTGCAGTGCAATCTGTACCGCAGGTTTTTATGATTCCATTTTCCATTCACTGCCTCCATCAGACTGGTGGTGAGGTTTTATCTTCATTTATCTGAAGTCAGGAGGAGTAGGTAAAGCAGGATTGAGCTGCTCCTTCAAGACCCTCTGATCTCAGAATATAAGATCTTGCCATTACCCATTCAAGCATAAAATGTAAGTACACTTCATAAGAACGTGTCTAACTTGGTAGAACTAACAGATTTGGAAAACTCCCTGTGGAGATTTCCTTACTCCAGGCTTAGGCCATCCCTTGCTATCTTGAGCAATATTTTTTAAGGAACATTTATATATTCTCCAAAGTTTTCTTTTTACTCTCTTAGATGCCCTCTTGAAAGCATTGCAGGTTAGAAAGAAGGAGCAGACTGCTCAGATGGCTGTTATATTTGTTTGCAAACCTATCTCCCTTTACAGAAATGCTAGCCTTTTGAGGGTAGGTTGTATGTCATATTCATCTTCTTATCCTCAGCACGTAGCACACTATTCGGCAGATAGTGAATATGTAGCGGTTGTTGAATGAACTAGTAAATCCCCAGGGAAGAGAAGAAGGAGATCTGTATCCTATGACTATGATATGTCAGGTATGTACTGGGCTCTTCACTCACTTGATTTTATGTATTCGTCACAACAATCTCAGTTTATTATTTTTTTAATGTTTATTTATTTTGAGAGAGAGAGAGAGACAGAGTGTGAGCAGAGGAGGGGCAGAGAGAGAGGGAGATACAGAATGCATAACAGCCTCCAGGCTCTGACAGCACAGAGCCCGATGCAAGGCTCCAACTCACGAACTGAAAGATTATGACCTGAGCCGAAGTTGGACACTTAATCCCACTGAGCCACCCAGGTGCCCTAAAAAGGTTGAATAGAGCGCTATGACTTGGGGGTCATAGGGTGATCTTTATCCCTGTATCACCCTAAGGTAATTATCATTGCCACTGCATTCCTGAACCACTTGCAAAAGAGCAGGCCAACTGTGCGGTGAGAGGGAGTTTCTTACAGAGGCACAGAGAAGTGCTTCAGCTAGTAAATAAAGTTTGGCTCAGAATTTAAATCGAAGACTTTGACTCCAGAGCCTATTTTATTTTTCTTTTTCTATGTTTTCTTATTTTAGAGCGGGAACACATGCATGAGTGGGGAAGAGCGGCAGAGGAAGAGAGAGAGAATCTCAAGCAGGCTCCATGCTCAGTGTGGAGCCCGACCCCAGGGCTCAACCCCACAACCGTGGGATAGTGACTTGAGCTGAAATTGGGAGTTGAACACTCAACCACTTGAGTCACCCAAATGCCTCCCCTTTTTTAGAGCCTATTTTCTTACTCTTCTTCACAGAAGTTAGAAGGACCTCATGCTTAATTTTACCAAGAATAGTGAGTGGAGGCTTCGGTAGGTCCCTCCTCCACATTAACTCTTCCATCATCCAGCTAATACCATTCATCTACCCTACCCCTCCCACCATCCATTCATCTACTCCTCTATCTATCCATTCAATCATCTCATCCACCCATCCATCTATCCATAATACATACATACATACACGTACACACATGTATACTTACATTTACTTATTTGCTCCCCAACTGCCACCACTACCACGAAACATGTAACAATTCCTTTCAGTAACAGTTTCTTCTATATCATCATGAGCCTCACCAAGGTGACTAATTTCACAGAATGATTTGAGGATCTGGACTTAGAGATTGGCATTGGGTATCACTGAGCAAACAGCAGACAGATGTTCACAGGAACTCTGTTGTCTGGGGTGGTACTTTCCTGGAAGTCTGTTAAGAAGTTTTCCAACTAAAATTAACTTTGTAGTATCTGAGCCAGAAACACAAGATGTGCTTCATTTCTATCTTCCTATGTGAGCTGTTGAGTGCATCTGCCTTGTTCTGTGTGTGTGTGTGTGTGTGTGTGTGTGTGTGTGTGTGTTGGGGATATGACCAGACATAGCACCTTGGAGAACAGTAAGAGTGGGTGGTAATTGCATTAATTGGTTATCTCTCATAAGAATGCACCCCGCATGTAGCTCACACTACAAGACTCAAGCGTGCTTTCTGAATTAG
Source organism: Panthera tigris (assembly GCF_018350195.1). Lineage (NCBI taxonomy): Eukaryota > Metazoa > Chordata > Mammalia > Carnivora > Felidae > Panthera > Panthera tigris. Next base: position 13,193,948 of record NC_056660.1, on the reverse strand, counting down.
ATTGAACTGAAGGCAGAAGCCAGGCTTAGTCTAGGGAATGTAGTCACTCAGTCACCAGCACGGGTGGCTAGAACCCTGGTTATAACGCACCTGTTATAGTTATCAGGGAAACAATAATGAATGACAGGCATGGCATTGGGGGATCCTGGAACTAGCAGTCAGAAGGCTTGACTTTTTGTGAGGCTGACACAACAGGCCATCTTTTGTGGAGTCTCCCTTCCCAGGAGTGCTCCCTGGAGGCTATTGGAGAGCAAGAGGATTTTGCCACCCAGGCTTGATTTGGGCTGGTTGCATCCCTTGACTGAAGTTCATCCTCCTTTTAGGGATCCCTTGGTATTTGCTTCGTCATCTTGTCCCTTTTGGCCTTTACCAGCCCCAGCTTCTCACACTATCCCCAGTTAATTCTCTACCATTGCCTACGCCTTTGTAATAATTCGCTTCATTAAATTTTCTTTAAATTATCCAAATTTCCTGCCAAGATCCCTCTGATACACGATCAGTTGGAGTTATGGAACCCCAAAGCAAGTCTTTGAACCTATTTATGTGTGATTTTCCTCCATTGAAAGTTATGTAATACCGGTTTTCCCCTCTCACCAGGAAGTTGTGAAGGCAAAGTGAGGAAGTTGAAAAAGAGGCTATGGGAGGGTTAATACCAAAAAACAATTCAAAAGTAAGGCACTAATACAACTTATGCAATGTCATCTCTTCATCTTTTCAGCCATGATAATAGGCAAAAGTAAACTGCTTAGTCACTAGTAATCTCAGAAAAATATATCCTGTGCTTCTTTCTGGGATGTTTTTCATTAGGCAGCATCTTGCTTTCCACCAGTAATTCAGCCAAGCATGGAAAATATCGCACACAAATTCCAAACTTCATCAGAACATTCCCACACTTGGCTGGACGCCCTCCATTTTGTGGACACAGATGTCCAATTGCCGAGACAAATGAATCACACTGAAAATCAGTTAAGTGTAATAAAACCACACTTGACTTTGTAGAGTGCAATTCACCTGTGCTCTGTATTTTGTGACCAAATTCAAGAAGGAACTTTCCTAGTCCTTCCAGAGCATAGCCTGTTCTGGCTTGGTTAAAACAATCTGTGAGCTGCCTCACTGCCTAGCAGTCATGGTACTCTAGGGTGTGCATGCCCTTTGGGGCACTTCTTCATAGCCTTCAGTCTCTCCAATAGGCTAGCACCAAGAGATAAAGATGAGTCTGAAGTCCCCCGTGAACACACTTGGACATGGGAGTTAAGCCTGTGTGCCCTAGTTTCTCATAGGTTCTTTATTTGTGCAAGAGTAAAATGTATAAAGCATTATAGGGAAATTCTTCCAGCCTAATGCTTTTCACTCCTTTGAAGAACAGAAAAATGTCTCTGGGCTAGAATTAGGGCTGGAGACGAAAGGGGACATAGATATGAAATTGTTTTTGACCTTTTTGCCTTGGTCTCGCTAGTGACTTCTAGGTCTTGGCACGGCCGCGCAATAGAAAACAACGCAAGGGAAACTTTGGCTTATTGGCATGTTGTGCCCTTCTTACAGAAAGGATCTAAACCAGGCAGCCTGATCTGTGCATAAAGACCTCCTTGATCTTATATCTCTTAGACTGGACACTGATATCTGATAGCCTCAATAATGCTTCATGGTAATGCTCTATGACACCATTTCAGACATTGTTGCTGGAATAACCTCTCCACATTATCCTATCTCCCCTCTTCTCTTTAGCCATAGCAGTAGGGAAGTAAGGAGGCTTCTGTGTCTTCCTGGTCCCTTCAGGCCTCTTGGGAGAGTGTGGTCCCTCTCTTGATAGTTTCAGCTTCACCCTGATGATCTGGACTGGATGAAGTGAAGTGTGGTGGAATCTTTCTGAAGTGGTCTGTCAGCTTGCCTAGAATAGAATCTCTGTCAGGGCTGTTTGCTTCCTGTGGCCACTCCAACTGGCAAACTGGTTGCATCTCTCCCTTGGCAGCTGGCTCCCGTCTGCCCCCTGTTGGTCCGCACATGTGATTTTAACTTTTAGAAGAGACATGAACAACCACCAAAGCCATATGGATTTGAAACGTTAACTTTTGAAAGTCACATTTTAGTTTGGTCCTTAAAATCCAGTATCTCAAAGATCAGTTTCATGAAGACTCCCCACTTTGCTGACACCAGATGATTTAAGCCAAGCAATTCCCCAAATGCTAGGAAGTTGAGCAAATCCAAACCACTTGGTTAAATACACAGTTCCCTTTGGTTTTTCTTACAACAGCCAAAACGTGTTTCCAAAACAGGAACATGTTCTTTCCTGAAACCAGTTATTCAAGATCTTGGTGGCTTGATACAAACATATCCAAGAAGGGACTCTTCATAGGGATCATCCATTTGAGGCCAACATTAACTAATTCCTGTCACCTTCAGTGTCACAGAGCAAGACTTTGTGCACAAGGAGTTCCCATCACTGAAAACAGGGAGCGCATGTGTTAAAAGTCACCATTCATATCATAGAACTACTCTCCCTATTGTAAGGAAACAATACAGATGAGATCCCACAGCCTTTCCTAAAATCAGACAGATGGATTAGAGGAATCTGTCAAAGTCTCCCTGGTTCTGGGATGGAGTATGTCAGCTCTAGTTTGCTAATCCCTCTGCTACCAAATGCATTTGACAGTATCTCTGGGGCTAATAAAGAGAACAGATCAAACATATGGCAGAGAAACATATGACTTTGATTATAAAACAACACAGTAGCTCCCTATCTCCCTGCATCTCCCAAAGATAATGTTGGTGTAGAGGGCAAGGATATAGAGTCCCGCTTTCTTATTCCTCCCGAGGGGGTAAAAATAGGACTCTTATGGGCCCTAGTTTAAAATGAGCAGAGCCTAGGAGGGCATAAATGCTCACATAGGGTGCACATCCTTTGCCTCTGTCTACCCTGTAATTGCCCTGTGGACTAAATGATCTTGCAACATTCAACACCTAGGAGATTCTGGAATTGTGTGATTTTTCTTCCACGTACCCAGGATCTGAATTACAGCCTGAACAGTGACCATCACTGACCAGGAAGAACCTACAAGAATTGTTATGGCCATTGTTTGTATCTCTCCTTTGTTTGACTCCATTCACTGTCACAGATGCCATGTTGCCAGAAAGGAGGATCCTGGAATAAAGTTTTGGAACTTGAAAGTTGTATTCACAAATCTTTGGGAGGGACCCCCACAGAAGGCTGGAGGCAGGAAGCTTATTTGGTCTATTTCTTGTCTTTGTTAAAAATGATAATATGAGCAAGAAACTATTTACAACCTTAAATAACCTTCAGTTCAGGACACTGAAACATACATAATACATTTTCCTTAACTGAACAATGCACAAGCAGGCATTCTGGAGGTTTTATCACCATACTGGTGTGATTATAGTTAAGAGGATTGGCATAGTTAGCTCCCTGGAAAAAGGCTTGACCTAGGTTAATACTTTAATATGAGTAACTTTTTTTTCTAATTACAAAAAAAGAAAGGAACAATGATTTCTCAGTGTACTTTCTTTGCTTACACTCCACCTTGTCTTGCTGTATGTCCCCTTTGAGTCTGCTTTCACGTGCCTATTCAGATCATGTATGTTAAATATGTAAATTATCCCTGTCCCCTATTGTCCCGTTGCTACCACCATGTCCAGAGCATCATGTATGGATTGCCTGTTTTCTTTTGCTAAAGGTTACCTCGACACCCCAGTGTTAAATGTTCAGTACTTGTGCTTTGGAGATTTTAAGATTCAACTTATAGAGTGCTATGCTTGGGATATGGGAGAAGAAAAACATATGACCTTTAGGAAACAGGTTTGGACCCTAGGGGTCCTGGATTAAGCTTCCTGAAAAGCACTATCTCATGGGCTGACAATCATGTACATGAACATTTCCTCTGCTGCTGAAAGAAAATGTTTGATTACCAGACGCAATGTCACTTTACATGATGTACAGGTGATATGGGAAATAGGCACATTCACATAAAGAAACACACACCCCCTCCCCCCGCCCCAGCGTGTATGCCTCATCTGTGCTTCCTGAAGAGCAAAATGCCCTTCTGGGGAACAGACCTTTGCCTGCTAGCATTTTCAATGACTCTCAGCCCTTCTTACAGTTGGCTTTGACTGATTTCAGACTTTTCTTGTCAATTAAAGATGACAAATTTAGCCTCTTGCAAGGCAGACAAATAATCAGCCAGTGTGAACCATATCAGGATCTAAGATTTAGAATGGATCAGAGCCATCCTGAAAAACTCCTCTGGCAACTGTGAACTGACGGGCATCCAGAGGAGCATCTGAGATGTGGCATGTGGCACTCAGGCATTCTGAAGAGCCACTGGCCTTAAGAAAGATGCAGCAACATGTCCCTACTTTGTCCTTCCTTCCTGGTTTTTGGTAGGAATGGCCAACTATATTTGTCTAGCCACTGTCCAGACAAATCCAGGGCCACATTCAAGATACATGTTTGTCTTTTTTAGCCTTTGTTTTCAGAGACACATTGTCTGGAAATGATATCCACTTGCTGGTTATTCATTTTGCTTTCTGCTTCAGGGATGGTGATAAGGAGGGTGGATGTAAATAATTGCTTCCCCTCCGTGGACTGACAGAAGGTGCCCTGGTGCCTTTTACGTCCTGAAGGCAAGTGAAAGTTATGTGTCGTTGTGTGTGGCAATTGTTTGCTATATTGCTGTTCCTTTCTCAGCATATGGATGTGTCAAGAGGGTGACTGTTTATCATCTGGAGGTGGTGGTGGAGGCAGATGTGGGGGCAGATGTGGAGGGAGGGGGTAAATTCCCAGTTCTTCTCTTCTACCTCTAATTCCTTTCTGATACTCTTGTCTATATATGAAATAGGTTTCTTTGCATAGTCAAATTGACCTGCCTTTCTCAGATATTATCCTGAGTAGAATTTTCAGTAAGATGGGCTTCACTAATGATGGAAAGAATGTAATCCATCTGTGAAAAACCCTTAATCGTCATGAGAAAAAAAAGAAGAATTCAGAGGCACAGGGGCTTTGATTTACCTCTGCTTGACTTCCTTTCATTCACAAAAAAAACTGATTGCATGTGCAGAAGGGAAAGAAGCCAACCCAACATTTTCCACAACATGCAGTAAGCATTGTTGGTAATCATGAATGACAGGATAGTGAAGCTATGGAGAAATGGAGCTGCTTTTAATAACCTTTGCAGTTGACGAAGAGAGTTATATGCAAAATAATGTTGATAATGAAAGCAAAGACAAATATTTTTTAGTTCCTCCTATGTATAAGTCCCATTGGCAAAGTGCTGTATATACATTCAGTCATTCAGTTGGTCTGACAGTCATACAAGGCAGTTATTCTATTATCTTATCGTGTCTTGAACAGAACTGTGGATTCCACCTCCCCAAATCTACGCTTCCCCAGGACTTGCTCTTCTCTGGAAATGATACCACCAGCAATTCAGTTGCTCTGGCCACAGACTTGGAAACGAGTCACATTTAGTTCATCTCTTTCCCTTTGACTCCCACATCCAATTTGACAATAGATTCTGCAAAATATGACAGCAAGTTTCCTAGCTTAGTCTCTTTGATATGATTTCTGTTTACCTCTTGGACCTCAATCTCCTATCACTCTTAAATGTGAAACACTTATTGAAGATGGATATTTAATGTATCTTGAGACCTTTCATTTTGCTCATAGTCTATTGCCATAACATTAGCCTAAACACCATCACCTCCAGATCAGAGTATAGAAACAGTCACCTGACTGGTCTACAGGCTTTCACTCTCCCTTGTAAAGATCTAACAATAAGAATGAGCTGTGAATCATGAATCCAACCATGTCACCTCCCTGCTTAAACCTCCCATGACTTTGCATCGTTCTTAGAAGAAATGCATATTTTCTAATGTGTCTCCCTGATCTGATTGCTGCCTGCTTCTCACACCCCCACTTCCCATCCCTGCCTCCCTCACTCTCTATGTCCCAGACATACTGGCCTTTTTTTACCCTCTCTTGAACATGTACTACTTGTTTCTGCCTCAAAGCTTTGAACTTACTGTTCCTGCCTCCTAGGAAATTCTTCTGTCTTTATAGGATTGGCTCCACATAATGGTCATAGTTTTATGCTTGCAGGTGAAAAATAAATAGTAATCAAAAGGCAATATTAGCACCACCATTGGAAGAAGGAGGAGGAGTTTGGATGACAGACAAAGCAGCAGATTATAAAGAGGGTGACTGGATTTTGGGTGGAAGAGTTGGGTTGAGCCTGAGTGTACAGCATCTCCTGGGAAGAGATGATGTGTGCCTTTCTTTGATTTGGTCATAATCATCATAAACGAATAAAATAATGATATATTCATATTGCCTCACCTGTCTTGACAGCAACATTGTATGGAAGAAAACTTGGGGTGCAGAGCTGGTAAGTCAGTAGAATAGATGAATTACCCCCACGGTTAAAGAAACGTACACTTAGGGACCCCTGGGTGGCTCTGTCGGTTAAGCATCCAACTTCGGCTCAGGTCATCATCTCACGGTCCGTGAGTTCGAGCCCCACATCGGGCTCTGTGCTGACAGCTCGGAGCCTGGATCCTGCTTCAGATTCTGTGTCTTCCTCTCTGCCCCTGCCCCGCTCTCGCTCTGTTTCTGTCTCTCTCAAAAATAAATAAAGATTTTAAAAAATCTTTTTAAAAAAAAAGAAAAGTACACGTAGAGGGAAGAATTAAGCACTGCTTAATTACCTGGCAGGTGCAGAACTTCAACCCAGAACTGTCCTGACTTCTTAAAGACCTGCTGCTCCCGCAGTAATGTGCTAGCTGACAGGATGCTCCCATATCATTCCTAGTCTACGGCATTTCGTCTGAATTACATAACTTGACATATGATTAAATGCACTCTTCCCTCATGTTTCATGTGGATGCATTTTACTTTATCAACACATTTGTAAGTTCCTTGAATCCAAAGACTGGTCTTTCATAGTCCTTGGCATGTAGAAGGCTCTCCAAAAGTAATTTGTTATTTAGGTAACTATATTTCTCTTGTATCTCTAGAGACATTTGGCAAGTTGTTATTAAATCCTTCCTGAAGTTATCGGTAGCTTTGCTGCTACTTTGTATGCAAAAGTGATACTATATAAAATAGAATTCTTAGGACACAAAGTTCAATTTAAACAGAATGAATTTTGAGCTTCTCTGAATGAGCTTACATACATACATAAACGTATGCATTCATCCACTCTATTCTTAAATCTTTCACAAGGGGGTTTCTTCATGGAATCATGATAAATCATCATTCACATTACCACAGTTGAGTTGGCCTTCTACAGCTGAATGGGAAGCAGAATGAAGATAGAATGTATTATCAGAATTATAGTGAGAGTTAGGAAAAAAGAAACCCCATTCCTCAAACTCAGTCTTATTAGGCTGGTGTCCCTGGGTTATCTCAGATAGCTGCTTATCTCAAATATTCCATGATGAGGAGCTGTTTCTACTCATACCCAACATGTCTGAGTTACCCGCACTGTCAGTGGGTAACAAGGCAATGGATTACAAAGTCAATGCATTACTTCAACCAGATGGCCATTTACTCATTTGATAACTAATTCATTTAATATTTATGAAACTCATATAAACTTGGTTATTGCCTGACCATGAAAAATTGATAAATGGACATGTAAAAATTCCTCAGCCCTAAAGTGTAAGTATAGATAAGGGACATCTGACCCAGTACTGGCAAGGCAAGCATTTGGAGGCTGGGAACCTGCCATTAAGCTGGACGTTGCTCACTGAATGATCAGCAAATTTGTTTTCTTATACAGTGGAAAAATATACTCCTGGGTTCAGACATGGCTCTGGATACAAAAGAAAACAAGTTCACAGTTCTCGGTTTCTCTGACGTGGCAGATGTCTCACTCTGTGTGGCCTGCCAATCCCACCAAAATGTGGGCATACCTCTGTGAGATGCAAAGAGAAGCAATGGGGAGCTACATTCTCTCCCAACATTCTTGTCTGATTTATGGCCTTTGTATTGTTCATTAGTCACCTTGAGAGTGAAACAAAGAAAAAGTAACCTTTAGCCGAGTTCACATTATTATTCTCTCTCATTCTCTAATCCGAAATAGTCATCTTGGTCTGCCTTAGTCCAACTATTGTATGTGCTGAGAATGCAAAGATAATGAAGCTGGAATCCCTTTCCTTGAGAAATCTTCAAGTATAGACATATTGCACACACACATTCATCCACACATCCACACACATGTGTGTAAGAAGCTGTGAGGACTGAGGAGGGACCAACTATCTCCTTGAACCTGGTTTTGAAGACTGATAAGGAGTTATCCAGGCTGAATGACAACCCAGGCAGAGGAAACAGTGCTGAAAGGCAGAGCAGAATGGGCTGTAACATGTTTAAACTGTTGTTCCAAGTGGTGGTTGCAATCTAGGCTTGACAAAGTCCCTCTGGAAAGGTGAAGTCAATGATTAGAACTCAGAGAACAGAATCCTTGGAAACACAAACATTCAGGGGGATGAGAACCCTGAGAAAGATGGAAAAGGAGCATTCAAACGTATGTAAGAACCAGGAAAGAATGATATTAAAGGAGGAGATGTTGAGTGGAAGGCACCTACTGTAAATGGCATTTAGATGATGCTTTGTTTCCTTTGCCACTATTCAGGAGGTTGTTAGGGCAGAAAGCAGTTGGTATCATTTGAAGAATGAATGGGAAGAGAGCAAACAGATACAATGATGTAGGCTCCTCACATAGAAGGCTACTCTTGTAAGAAGCCCATCATGAAGAGGAGGACAAGACAGTACCTACAGGGGATGCATACAACTGATAATGGTTTGCATTTAAAGAATTCCAAGGAGGAGTCGGTAAAGAGGGAGAAATTGAAGACAAACAACATGATTGTCAAAGGAGGGAAAGGGAAGCTCCGAGTGTTGACAGAGTTGGGTGAAACAGGAGTGAGTCTCCAAGACAGAAGTGAAGGAGATAAATACAAGTGAGCATGGAATTGTGGGAGGAGGTTGGAGCTCTGGCTGGGCTGGTAGCTATTTTAGATGAGAAGTGGGAGGCAAGGTTTATTATCTCACATTATAAAATAAAAGGATTATCCTTAGAAATCCAGACATCAGAAACCAATGAGAGGAGACTTCTGGAAGAAGTGGGCCGTTGACATAAGGCTGTAAGGTTGGCCCTGGAAGTGAATAAATTTTGTCCCTTTGGACGGAAGAAGAAGAAAGATCCACTTTCCAGGGGATAGAGGCAGGAGGCTCCTTCAACTTGGCCCCACTGAACTCTCTCTCCACAAAAAGGAACACTTTGGGTACCTTTATTCATGAAGGTTTTGCATTTGAATAAATCAAAATACTTCACAAAATATTTGTTTTTTTAATATAATATCACAGTATTTGTAATCAAAGAATGAATAGATTTCAAGATAGAGTCATGAATAAATGTTATTTACAAACCTAACTGAAGGGACAGAGTACAATAGAAGACACACAAAAGCTTATTTTTACCTATCAGGCAAACCTCTGGCAGACTTTTATTTTGAATTCTACATATTTCACTTCCCATTGCAACTCATATTCATGAAATGCAGTGATGGGAGCCTAACAGCAACTTAAAAAAGATGAAGTATCTTTCCCTTAATTAATGTCTACAAAGAGATTTAATGATGAAAAGTGCCATTAAGTGCCAAGTATTATTAATTATTTTCTGCTGCAAGAGGCATAGAGTCCTCATTATATACTGTTTTAAATATTATAAAATATTTACAAAATAAGTTTTAAAAATTGCAAACAAGCCAAATAAAAAGGCATTCCTCTTTAGGTGAAACTAAGATCAAAATCCGAACGAAAACTTCTTTGCATCATACATGAGGAGCCTTCAGTAATGTTCTAAAGATACTGGCACTTTGTTCTTTTTCCATATCCCTTGCACTTCTGCTGTCTGCAGAAACTAAAGCAAGTTACGACTTAAAACTTCTGGCACAAATGTGAATTTTATCAGATGGCAAACACATACTGAGATCCAACTTGTCCCATCATTGTCCAGCCAGGTAGTGTGGAGCGATCCCCTGAGGACAGGGTCCCCGAACCAAATTCTAAAATTCCCTGGCTTTAGGGGAGGAAAATCTCAGAACTATTTGTAATCTCTGGATCTGGTCTAGGTTGCAGACAATCCCCATTCCAATCCCAAGTTGGTCCAGAATTAACAGGTCCTTCGTTTAATGGAATACTTGTTTTGTGCCACGCATTGTGCTTGTCCCTGTTCTGAAATTATACACTGTCTTTTAGAGAACTTTACTTCCCTAATTATTATAGCCTTCATCTGTTCAGGCTGCTATAACAAAACATCGTAGACTGAGTGGCTTAGCAACAATTTCTTTCTCATAGTTCTGGAGGCTAGAAGGTCAAAATCAAGGTGCCAGCTGATTTGGTGTTCAGCGAGCACCTGCTTCCTGTTTCTCACAGGGCTCTGTCCTCGCCTGGAGGAAGAGTTAAGGGAGCTCTCTAGAGTCTCTTTTATGAGGGCACTAATCCCGTTTATGAGGGTTCTGCTCTTATGACCTACCTCCAAACACCATCACGTGAGGGATTAGGTTTCAACACGTAAATGTGGGAGACACAAGCAGTCTATAGCAACATTTTTTTTTTTTTTATTGTTAGGCCATGCCTTATGTTTTCTTGTGAGAGACGGCCAAAGTAGGGAAGGTCGGCTGGCAGGAGAAAACATGAAATTTTTCATTATTTGTTTTCCTGAAGACACTGCAGCTCTAACCATTTATGGAATTACTGTGGCTGCTCAAGGGACCAGATGTTCCTCGGGGTTGCAACCCATCGATCCTGCCTTGAGCCTTCTGGCTGGCTGATTGCTTGATTCAGCCCAGTACAGATGGAAGCACCATTCAATCAGAGGAGCAGGACACTTGGTTTCCTGACCTTCCTTCAAGTCACTACTTTGCTCGTAAGAGCTCATTTCCTGGGAGTCCAAATAATTACATTTCACCTGTGCTATGTACTCCGTAATTACATTATTTTCTTAATTATGCTTGATGACAAAGTTATCAAAATTCAACATGATCAAAACCAAAATAAATCTGGAAGAAAATAACTCTTGCTGTATCATCACAGTGATTTACAAATAGGACACTTAGCACATTTCCTGGAGGGGAGGTAACTAGACTCCGTTAAAACCTTTCTGGTAGTTGCCTACTTTGAGTAGAAAGATGAAAGGTTTAGAAAAACTGTAGCTTCTCTAATGTATTGGTGAGTGTGCCTGAGGGGCATCATCACAGGGCTGGAGGGCGGCTGGTGACTGGCAAGTGTGTGATGCCAATGGGAAAGATGTTCACAGTAATGTTGCTTAGTGAAGCTGAGCGCGGTGTCTGCTTTGATTTCTTCCCCTCCCTGTTCTTCTTGTCCCACTTCTCTTTCCCTGTCTCTGCACTGCCCTTCTTTCCTCTGCCCCTTTCTCCTCTTTCTCCTCCTCCTCCTTTTGCTTGTGCTTCTGTTCCTCTTCTTCCTCTTTCCCTCCTCCTCCTCCTCCTCCTCCTCCTCCACCTCTTTCCTCTTTGCTTTCCACTGCTCATTTTTCCTTCTTAATAGACATTCAATCAACGTATCTTGACTTGATGTGAATTGATGGCACCCATATTACCTAAATTTTACTCCTCCCTGAAAATCCCAGGAAGTTGAGCTAGGAGACTTAACAGTAGCAAAAGCATTTGGATATGTACCAGGTAAGACCTGGAGAGATATTTAAAGATACTGAAGTTTTGATCAAGGATACTGACATTTTGCTTAGATTGTGCCTAAGAATTTCAGTGGGACTTGTTTGCATCTCTGTTCTCTGGTATTAACAGAAATAGTTGCACTTAAAACATGTAATAAGAGTATTGGGGTGACTGGGTGGTTCAGTTGGTTAAATGTCCCACTTTGGCTCAGGTCATGATCTCACGGTTCATGAGTTCAAGCTCTGTGCTGACAGCTCAGAACCTGCAGCCTGCTTTGGATTCTGTGTCTCCCTCTCTCTCTGCCTTTCCCCTGCTCCTCTCTCTCTCTCTCTTTAGCTCTCAGAAATAAGTAAACAACAAAAAAATCATGTAAGAGTATTCATTAAAAAGCATTAATATGATAAGGGCCCTTACTATTTTCCAAATGAAGCAGTTTTTATGATCATGGTTTATTGGAAATTCTCTTTGGCCAGGTGATCCTTAGAAACCTGACTTTAACTGAGAGCTCTCCTTACTCTGCATTTATTTTCATGTACCCCATCACTTGAGGGTAATCAAATCCACTAGAGGATTTTTCATTGTAGGAAATGGCAGTGTTTGCTTCAAATGGCAAGTCATCAGAATTGACTTCACCAGATAGGCAGCATGGGAAGTAGCACTTGAATAATGTGATGTAAGAGACATTGGAGACATTGTCCCATCTCTCAATTCTAATTCCCCTTCTCTAGTATCCAAAATACTACCATTAGAAATTCCTCTGTCTCTTTGAACCTGACCTCTAAGAACTTTACTAAGAACACCCCAAGATGAGTAAATATCAGAGTGAAGTCTGTAAGGGATAGATGTAAGGACTGACATAATTCAACACTTATAAATTTTGTTAATGTTTATATTTTAGAGAGAGAGAGATAGAGTGTGAGTGGGTGAGGGACAGAGAGAGAGAGAGACGCAGAGTCTGAAGCAGGCTCCAGGCTCTAAGCAGTCTGCCCAGAGCCTGATGTGGAGCTTGAACTCACAAATTGTGAGATCATGACCTGAGCTGAAGTCGGGTGCTCAACCGACTGAACCACCCAGGCTCCCCTCAACACTTGTAAATGATCTGGAAGAAGAGGTCAAAATAAATCTCTACTGCAGATAATCTTAAGTGCTTCTGGGTAGTGTAACGCCAAGATACCATGGAGCATTTGCTAGGAGGAATGTGTGAGGGAGTGGTAGGTGTGATACAACTATATTTGGAAAAGAACGATCCAAATCTTCCTCGGAAAAGAATGAACAACAGAATTCTTCTTTGAGGTTCCTCTCATCAACAAATTCTAGGTGAAATTCCCTAGTCAAGTAATTCTTATATGGTGATGGGGACTCATTACCTTCTCTTCTCTCCAGATACTGGGAGATCCCTAATTCCCCATGGAAGGTGTGACAATAAGGGAGAAAAGAAATGATACCAAGGTGACCGAGGAGATCCCAAAACCAACTTCACCTACTTCACAGTTTGGGGGAGGGGGAGTTTTTGTCTGGGATTCTGTCTTGCTACCAGTAATCCTGCCCATTGAATGAAGCCCCTCCTCAACATCTTGGTGAAAGGAAGTGCCCAGCTGCTATTTTTGTACTTCTAGGTCAAGATGTGCCTAGTCTGAGAACACTGGGGTGTGGTCCCCCACAAAATACTGCTGCTCTCAGGCTGTCTGCATGTGAGATTACACATTACAATAGGGAGCTTTCTTGCTGATTCTCTTTTGTCAGACATGAGGCATTAAAGATACTTGCTTTATCAGGACAAGTAAGCCATTTAGTACCACCGACTATCTTACCCCTGTGGCTCACTATGGTATCCAGCCTAGATATTTTATTACCTTTTATACAGATATATTGAAATTAGATGCTCATCACCACAGGTTTCTCCCCATTGTACATACCCATATTCACTCTCTGGACTGGAATTATCTTCCTAAGAGTCATATGGGAACAATTTTTCTCTCCAACACTCCCAGATTTACAGGATTTCTATTTTACGTGACTTTATGCCACATATTTAGCTTAAAGGCAGGTAAAACTAATTTTTTAAAAAGCCTAGCACCACCAGAGAAGTAAGGAAAAGCATTTAAAATGTATGCAGATGATTGCAATATAGGAAGAAAAGTGGAAATTTTGTTGTTGTTGCTGATGGCGTACGTAATGTAGTATTTTTTTGAATGTCCTTCTCTGTGGATGGAAGCAATTGCTCATTTGTACTGAGGAAAGGTGCTGTGGATTAATTTTAGAAACTTCAATACTGCAATGTGCTAAATTTTAATTATTTCACTTCCTGCTTGGTGTATTAATGTTGTGATTACCCTTGAAAGTGTATTACCGATGATGATTTATGCAAAACCCAGTCAGCTCCCCAGCTCCATCAGTTTCAATTAAAACGAGCCACGGAGGGAAGTGTGAGTTACTGCTGTGTTGACTGTGGATCCTCATTACTCTCACGAGCAGGTACAGTCCGTTTACTTAAAGCATTACTTTTGTTTATCGTTCTGGAACCATCTCTTCCACGACGCAACTAACCACGGAGAGAGGAAATTGTAGAAATTTGGTCTATTGGCCTTGGATTTAAACTGAAACCATCCCAGGAAAATGTATTTTATCTGTACTTCTCTGCCGATATAGAACATTCTGGAGCCAATCTTTCCTCTTTTGAACTGTTCAAGGGCTGAACTGGCCAAGAGAACTAGTGAGAACTTACCGTTTTCTGATTTCAATGAACAGTGGTTAGCCAGCCTCGGGGGAATGTGGTCATAAGGAGTTAATCATAAAGTATGTGCACTTTCTAAAATGAAGCACTGTTTTCGGAGCTCATTTATCTCAATGACTTCAACTATTGAGGGGTCATAGGGTTTTTCATGGTGCGTCCCCAGTACCCAGTCCCTCTAATTACTAATTTGGCTGCACGGTTATTGAAATCTCCTGTCTACCTGGCAGGCCTTCCTAAATCTATTCCAAACAATGTCACCGAGTTTGCCTGCCAGGTCCAGGAGGGGCTCTTCTTTCTGAGTACCAGAGAGACAGGCAGCCAAACCTGATTTCAATGGCGGTTTCATTTTAATCACATTTGGAAATTCTTGACTACAGGCTGCCCATTTATAAAGTCAAGGGAGGCTGCACCTGCCAAGGCTCCGGACAGCCTGCCAGGAGCAGGAGCTGATTCTCAGCAAAGAAAGGAAAATGGATCCACGTTCATCTTTTTACAGGGCCCCACAGCTTGGATGGAATTGTAGCATCATGAGCTGAGAGATGTAGGGCTCCTTAGGCTCCATAGCTGGTTTCAAGTTGACACCTCTTTCCAGCTTCATCTCCTGGCCCTCCCCTCATGCACTCCAAGCCTAGAACACACTAGAAGGCACCAAGATTGTTCCCAACTTTAGGCCTTTGCCCTGACTGCACTCTGCACCTGAAAAGCTTTGCTCGTGTATTTTGAAGTCAGTGTTTGTCTTTGTCTTTGTAATCCTTTATGTCTATGCTGACATGTCTCCTCCTCAGAGGGTTTTGACCACCTTCTCCATCCTATCGTGTTTATTTCTTTTATGTCACTTACCATGGTTGGAAAGTTTGATTCTATATTGTCTGAGCTCTCTGCTACAGTGTGCTAAGCTCCACTGCGCGTATATACCATGGCATGCTCCGCACATAGCCCAGAGCTGGGGGGAAGTGTCACCATTTCTGTGTCCCTTACCGAGGAAGGTGATGTTTCATTCCAGCTACAATTCACGTTCCCATCTATTCAACAGGCGTTATGGATGATGACTAGATGAACCACTCACTAAAAGGCAGTTTTCCAGGCCTATTCTTATCAATAATGCTTACAGAGGGAGCCTGGGTGGCTCAGTCGGTTGAGCGTCTGACTTCAGCTCAGGTCACGATCTCACGGTCCGTGAGTTCGAGCCCCAGGTCGGGCTCTGGGCTGATGGCTCAGAGCCTGGCGCCTGCTTCCGATTCTATGTCTCCCTCTCTCTCTACCCCTCCCCCGTTCATGCTCTGCCTCTCTCTGTCTCAAAAATAAATAAACGTTAAAAAAAAATTTTAAAAAATAATGCTTACAGAAGGCAAAGTCTTGCTGTGTTCAGTGTAGACCTTGATTTGAGATCCACTGTGCCCATTTGGGGAGTTGGTATTTATACTCAGGAGAAGAGTCGTAGTTAGCACAATGATGGTTAAACCCCTGTCTGTCTTCACTTCCCTGGACATGCTGTTGAGCCGTTTTCTAGTGACTGCCACCTTCTCCCCAGGGGTAAAAAAGCCAGGAAAGCCCCCAGCAAGGAGAGTTGACCAGTTAGCTTAATCTCACTCTCCAACTGTTAAACTGTACCATTCTTGTAGTGGTCTCCCCTAACTGCTACTTTTGTTGACATTTAGCTGCAATATGGTCTATTTTCGTCTTTTTTCTTCTCCTCTCAATAGTGAAGACAATTTCCTTCTGTCTTCACAGCCTAACCCTTGAAAACCACACACTCTTGGTGACATGCCCTTAACCTTGTATTCTTAATTCTCTCCTACCCCAACCTTCACTGTGGCCCTGTCAGGCCCCCGCAGAGTTCTCTGTCATTGTCTGTGAGGCAGAAGCTGCGCTCCCGGTATTTCCAGCATTTCGTCCTCTGCCTCCTGACTGGTCAGACCAGCACCCCCACGCTTGCGTAGTATTTGCGGGGTCACTTGTGTAAAGGGACAATGCTTGGGGCCTACAGGGGGCTTAAAGACACTGACTTGGTCATCAGATAGATGATGCCTCCACCTTCCACTTTTGTAGTCTGATGCAAGTCACAACTGCTCTGCGCTTTGATTTCCAGTAAAACTGTAGCAACAAAACCTCATGATTATTAGTGTGAGAATTAAATAGACATTGTATAATGGACTGGGAGAACTCTGGTACGCAGAACATAGAAAATAAACTCAGCTATTTCTTTAGAATATCATCAAGAGGTTCTTTACCCTCAACTAACCAAAGCCTGAAAGTATAGCATCAGCAATTTTCTTCCTTGGAATAAGCATTCCTTTGGTGGTCCTTTACAAAAATGAAAATAACCTTTTTTTTTTTAAAAAAAGGTTTACTTATTTTGAAAGACAGAGAGAAAGAGCTTATAGTCAAGTTGAGGGAGAGAACACATAAGCTACTAACCACAGTGGTCCTCAGACTTCAGCCTGCATCAGAATCAGATGTCAGACTTGCTAAAACACAGACCGCTGGCCTCAGCCCCACAGTTTCCAATCCAGTGGGTCTGGGATGGGGCCTAAGTATTTGCATTTCCAACAAATTCCCCCTGGCAATGCTGATGCTGTTGGTTCAGGACTACACTTTGAGAACCATTAAACTACGACAGCATAACAGGATACTAAATACGAGTGTTCCTCTTTGGAGAACACTCAACTTTGGCTTCAAATTTGAAGAACAATAAATGACAGACCCCCTACACAGAAGAGGCTAAGCATGTGTAAAGATGCCTTTGGTTTTTTTTTAATTCTTTAAAAATATTTATTTATTTTTGAGAGAGAGAGAGAGACAGAGCATGAGCAGGGGAGAAGCAGAGAGAGAGGCAGACACAGAATCCGAAGCAGGCTCCAGGCTCTGAGCTGTCAGCACAGAGCCCAACGCAGGGCTCGAACTCACAAACCATGAGATCATGACCTGAGCCGAAGTTGGACGCTTAACCAACTGAGCCACCCAGGCATCCCAAGATGCCTTTGTAACTCTCAACTCACCTGTCCCTTCAAGGCTGTTTAAATTTAGGCTAAGGAATGGATCAGAGAAGTCAATAACAAGGGTTACTTTAGAGAGAATCATCTGAGTGCCTTGGCCAAATGAGGGAACTTGCAAGAATCAACTTCATAGGTGTCTCCTAGAGGTGCGAGAAGTAGCAACTGATGCCCTGAGGCATACCCAAAAACTAAAGGCACGGGGCTGGCCAGAGAAGCCCAGGCAGAAGTAAAGTGCTATGCTAGAACGGTCTACATTTACATGGCTTGTGGGGGCAAAGATGGGCGAGTCTCCCCCTGGGTCAAATGAACTTGCAAAAGGCCTGGAGTTGTCTTAAAAAGATTCTGTTGGATTGCAGCCCAAAATATAAAATAATTATTTGCAAGTCCATGGTGATTTAAATAAATGATTGAATACATAAACAGATCAATGAGACCAACAAATTTCCCACGCAGAAGAATTTCAAATAGTGTCTGTAGCTACTCTTCCTCAAGGTAACGGCACATAACCCCCCACCCCCCACCCATCCCCACTCCTTCAGTGTGGCCTGAGAAGAGTGACTTCCTTCCAAAGAGTCCAGTGTGGAAAGAAGAAACATAAAGAGTAACTTTCCAATGCAAAAACCTGACAAACACTATTCAGCCAAGTGATCAAGGTCAACATCAACAGTGATAAGTCCAGAGGTAATGTGATGAGAATGGCACTTTACCTCTGCGGTCTTCCTCCCCCAAACCCATAACTTCAGTATACTCATGAAAAAAACATCAGAAAAATCTCAATTAAGAACATTCACAAAATATCTGACCAGTACTCATCAAAGTCTGTCAAGCTCATCAAAACCAAGAAAAGTCTCAAAAACAGTCATGGCTAAGAGAAGGCTAAGGAGACATGAGGACTAAAAGTAATGTGGCATCCTGGATGAGATCCCAGAATGGGAAGAGGACACTAGATTTTTTAAAAATAAGGTAATCTGAATACAGTATAGATTTTAGCTAATACCAAAGTATAAATATTGGTCCATTAGTTGTGTCAAATGTACCAATACTAATGTAAGATGTTAACAATAGATGAAACTAGATGTGAAGTATATGGGCACTCTCTGTATCAACTTGGCAACTTTTCTGTAAATCTAAAACTATTCTAAAGCTAAAATTTTGTTTAAAAATACGGGGTTCAGTTGGTTGAGCGTCCAATTGCAGCTCAGGTCATGATCTTACGGTTCATGGGTTCGAGCCCTGCATTGGACTTTCTGCAGTCATCACAGAGCTTACTTTGGATCCTCTATCCCCCTCTCTCTCTGCCCCTCTGTCTGCTCACACATGTTCTCTCTCTCTCTCTCTCTCTCTCTCTCTCCAAAATAAATAAACATTTAAAAAAATTAAAATACTTCTGTTGAATTGATCACCTGTGGAGCAAGGTGGCCATCAGCATAAGGTCCTGTTCCTTGGATAGCCAGAAGCCCGGGGTGAAGAGAATCCATTCAGAACCAGCTGGGAGAAGCTTAGCTTGTTTTGGAAATGATAGTGAGATGGCCCAGGTGGCAAAGGAGGAGAAGGGTGGTTCTCTAAAGATTCTACCAAATCCCCACACAAGAAAGAGACAGAATTTGGTCATTGGATATGCACAATTGACCTTGCCCCCAGGATACAACCACATTAGCCATGTTAACACTGGAACCTTTTTTCTGGATTCATTTCTGTTACCCCCATCCCTTTGTGCTCCCTACAACCAAGCAAGGAAGGGCCAAAATAAGTAGTTAGAAGGGGAGCCTCAGTGGTTCAGTGGGTTAAGCATCCAGCTTTGGCTCAGGTCATGCTCTCATGAGTTCAAACACTGCTTTGAGTTCCTCACTCTCTTTCCCTCTTCCACTATCTGTCCCTTTCTTCCTGCCTCTTGTGGAATTGTCTGTCTCTCTCCCTCTCTCTCTGCCCCTTACTCACTCATGCTCTCTCTCTCAAAGCTTAGAAAAAAATAAGTAGCTAACAAGTGGAAGAGAAGGAGGAATAAAGAGGAGAAAAGAAACAAATCACCTGTGTCCCTGCTGCAGAATTATAAGCCCCCATGTGACACAATCAATTATTGACCGTAAATCTGTCCACACTTTCAGTTTCTGGAAGTACACCATTTGTTAATACCTGAGAATGACTGGAAAAGCTATGGGTTCTCCCCAAGAGTATATAAAGGACAGAAGATAAAAACCCATCTAAAAATAGAAGTTTAACCGGCAGGGGGCGCCTGGGTGGCTCAGTCGGTTACGCATCTAACTCTTGATTTTGCCTTAGGTCATGATCTGGCAATTTGTGGATTTGAGCCCCTCATTGGGCTCTGTGCTGCCAGTGCAAAGCTTGCTTGGGGTTCACTCTCTGTCCCTCTCTCTCTGTCCCTCCCCCCGGCTCATTTTCTCTCTCTCATTTAAAAATTTCTTTTAAAAGTTTAAAAGGCAGTAATAACAAAAATAATCAAGTTACTATTTGTATCCTACTGTGTTCAGCTTGTTCAAGTAATTTCTTACAATTCATTGTGTTGTGTTCTATTCAATATATGGGTAAGAGAAGTAAGAAAAAAACATAGAGGCAGCCTTTAACATGGAGTAATGAATATGAATCTGCCACAAGAAAAGGCAGCTCTGGGGGGGGGGGGAAGCTGCATTAAAGCACAAGGGAGGGATTTTCAGGTGGCAAGCGTAGTACATATCTAGTGAATACATACACATACACCCAGCTGAACACAAGAGCAAAGGTGGGGGCATGCTCAGTGCAGGGCAGGTGGGTAGCACCATAGTACAGCATGGACATACCGTGGCATACACAGAGGGGCATCCGGTACAGCGGGAGGCTAAAACATGCTACCTGCTCCTTGCTGAAACGTGACTTGCAGTAGAGTCTACCATTCCCAGTCCAAGAGGAAGTTGACATGAACTTGGCATGGAGAAGGAGCTGAGGGGACGGATCAAGTTGACGTTGCTTTTTGTTTTTCATGTTTATTTACTTATTTTGAGAGACAGAGAGCAGGGGAGGGGCAGAGAGAGAGGGAGAGAGAGAAAGAATCCCAAGCAGGCTCCGCATTGACAGTGTGGAGCCCAACATGGAGCTCAGACTCGTGAACCGTGAGATCGTGACCTGAGCTGAAGTCGAGAGTTGGACGCATAACCGACTGAGTCACCCGGGCGCCCCCTGCCTTTTAAATTTCTATTTTTAGATGGGTTTTTATATTTTTGAGTTGATATTTCTTGAGTCAAGTGAATTCATTTTAGAGATTTTGCGATGTGAGGTATATGGGAGGAACAGAATCAAAACTGACTCAGTTTCACGACCTGATATGGCCCATTAATGATACGAAAACCAATATGGGGAAATCAAGCAGAGCAGGCTGAGCGTCAGTGTGTTTTGGGGCAGTCAGCTCAGTTTGAGACCCATAAAGGGTTTTCAGAAAAACCATGATATCACTCAGAGTGTGAATTAACTTATTAGTAATCTCCTATGCTTCCTGGCAAAATGTGCTGAACATGTGCCTTCCTTTCAACCCTGCCCTGATGTTTTGTGATTCTTATTCTTTCATCCTCCTTCTTCTTCCTCCAAAACATAATTGCTTGCTTCTTCCTTTCTGTGTGTCATCAACACAGAAGAAGCCTTTAAAATAGTTCTTAGTCAATATTTTATCAGTGGTTACATGTCAATCTCTTATGCTAAATAAAGAGCTCCTAGCAGTAAGGAGTATTTGAGACCTTTCCTGAGCCTGTCACACAATAGGTACTCAATACATGTTTGTTAATCAATGAATGAATAAGCTTGCCTTCCTCTGAGATAAGAAGGCTCACTGAGGCATGAGAATGTGAAGAGTGGTGGAGAAAGAGAAGATAAAGGATGAAGGGAGAGAAGGGATGCAGGCTGAGCTTGCCAGCTCACATGGGTGCTACCAGCATTGTCCAGAGACTGGGGTGTTGGTGTCCTAGAGCACTCTCTGTGACTTGGTCTTGTATTATGTCACTGCTGCCTCTGGTTACTCTTGACGAGCACTGATGTGGCTTTCGCCACGGGTCCAGTGTGACAATTTGGAGAAGGCTAGATGCATGGTCTCTTTCTTGGGACCCCTCAGTGAAACCTGGAGTATGATGTGCCATTTGGGCCACACTGTCTCTCTGAGTCTAAGGTTTGCGTGTTCAATGGGACTTTCCATACCTCAAGCAGAGTGCCGCTGGGTGGCTGGGGGCTGAGGTCAGCCTAGCATAATGTGGCATGCCGCCCGCAGGGCACATACATGTGATGACTGCAATTTACAACAATGCTTTCTTTCCACTCAAAATTCCTCTGAGAAAGAAATAGAATGAGATCATTGAGTAGAAATGTCTGGTTCTAAAAGAGGTGTAAAGGAATAATAATTTAATCTTACCTGGGATCTGTGTTGATAGGTCATAGACACAGAGATAGCATAAGATTTTTGATGTAGCAAGGTTTTAAGTATGCAAGTTGTTCATTAACAGATTTACACTTAAGTGCCGGGGGTCTAAGTAAGACCACAAGCAGAAATGAAGAAAATGGCTGTGATGTGTGACCTGCCTTCAACTGAAATCTTTCCAAATTGGCCAGAATTCTTTTTATAATTAGCAACATTTAAAAAGTAATTTTATTTTATAATTCATAGGCAATTGATTTCCTATATCTCCACTTCCTAATAGATCGATAAATTAAAGATTTTCAAAACTTATTAGTGATATGGTCAACATATATTGCTCTGAATAGAGCATCTTGTGGTCTATTTAGAATTTGTATTATTAGTTATTCACTCTATCCAAACAGTAACTACTGCCGGGAAAATGGACTAGAAACGGTATATATTTCTTTTCTACTTAACCTGAAGTGCAACTTGCATCAATTTATTGCATACCCAAACTATGCAAGGTAATCTAACAAAAGTAATTGCCTACTTGGCGTTGTTTGAAACTACTAGGAGGGGAATAAGGTGCTGCCACCAGGAGCAAAGACTGATCTTCAGTCTAATGAACCAACCCTGGGGGCGGGGAGCTCCAGGTTATGGGCTCTCCACGCCTTGAAGAAGATTCAGTTCTCTCTGTTTAGAGCTTATATGTGAATGAATGGACCATGGGAGAAGCCGTCATGCAAAATAAATAAATAATAAGATAAATGAAGCTTCAGGACACTAACACTCTGAGGAAGAAATCGCCTCATACAAAATATTAGAGCCAATAACTCCACTAACTCTTTGTAGGCTCTCTTCTGTCTGCTTGTAACAACTTTAGCTTCTCTTGGACAATCAGCCCAGTGGGAATTTCCTCATCACTGTTGGACACCGACAGTCAGGCCCAGGCTGAGTAAAACTTGTCAAGTAAGCACAGAATCTGGTAGGGATTCATTGGAATCATTCATGTTTCAATGGAAACATTGGTCTCCCTTTATCCATCTTACCACGAGCAATCCAGCTAGAGAACTAACCTTTCTGAGACCCTGCTATGTATGTGGCACTGTGAAAGGCATTTCCTCTCAAATTCCTTTCTCTCAAATTAAAACTTACTCTTACAAATGGATCTAATATATCTAATTACTAATTAATTACCACTTAGTAAGAATTAAATAAATGTGAAGTCTTGTGTTGGAGTAGCCATTGTATTTCCATTTTAACGTGACCCAACTTAGACCACTGTGGGGAAAACTAGGGTTTGGGGGGAGTGGTAAGATTGTCCAGTGTACCAAAAGGGGGCACAAGCTTTATAATGCTGAGAAATGCTGCCTTGGGTCAACGACCTGATGTCCGGTAATGACATCAAGTGCCCCAGTTCGCTGGGGGAGAGGCCATGCCACACACAAGTTTAACGTCCACTGGAAGCACATGAGCACACCTGCACTGCCCTAGATTTCTAGGTACCAACTAAGCCATGAGATCTATCTCATCTCTGTTTTTGCTTGCAGCCCGTTCCCACTTATAAACCTCCTTGGCTTTTTTTTTCAAGACCTGAAGGATATATTGTAAGGCTTTACTCTTGATGCCTCATTCCCAGAAATACTTCCCCTGAGTGCCCAAAAAGGAACTGAGTCTTCTGGGTCTCCCAGCTTGCCAGATCAGTATTTTCACATAGTTGCCAGTCTTTGTATTGTGCACACAGAAGTAAAAATACTATCCCCCATGGTATTAACTGCTTTTCTCATCCTTAGATTTAACAGTTAAGCTAGTAACCTTGGGTAATATTTAATAGAGTCTTGTTCAAATGCAGCCCAATTTTCTCCTCAAATGAAATTCCATTTTAAGCACTAGAATTTGTATGCCAAATTTGGTCCTTTAAAAATAACAGAAGATATAAATTTTTACCACTCAGTTATAGGCTTTGGAAAAGAGAAGGTTAGTAATGAAACATATCATACAAACTGAATAACTAATGCCAATAATGAGTGCCATCTCGACAATGTGTCTTACACACAGCAAGATTAGCATGCAGGTCACATCGAAGCTGAGATCTGAATGGAGTGGAAGCTTGCTCACTCAGCACCTTTGGCTTTCAGACTCTATTATCTTGCTTACTTAGTAAATTTAATGTTGTGTAATTTATTTTTTATTGCCTCATTTGTAAGTCTTTCTCTTTCTCCAACCCAAGATATCTTTAGGGGCTTAGATGGCCTATTACACTCAGATGCCCATTTTTATAGAAGGATAGAACTCTTGTTAAAGAAGATGAGCGGCAACCACTGCAATTTATCGGAGCCAAGAAAGAAGACGCTACACTGTGTTCTAAAATTATCACGACAAGGATGGATGGAGGGCCGGAGAATAGCAAAAGTGTTCAGCAGTGCATATTACCTTCAGCAGGAAGACCTCTACCAAATTCTTAAAAGAAAATACATCCTTATCAGCATCAGCATTTTTCTCTCTCATGAAAGAATTTTTATTCTTTATCCTTTCATTCTCTATTCTTTATTCTTTTATTCTTTCTTATTCAACTTTATAGTTCATTTGTTCAGCTATCATTTCTCTATTCAGAATACATATTTATGTGTTTTTTTCGGTTAGCACAAATTCTATTATTCTTCCTCCCTACCATCTTCATAACCCTCATCTATTGTACTGCCGTTACTCTGAGATGAATGTGATCTTGTAAATCAGCAATGGATGGCATGCTCACCGAAGGACAAACACAGAAGAACACATACTATAAATTTGCAAATCCAGAAATTCAGTATCATACTTTAAGAAAAGAAATGACAATAATTAGAGAATCCAGATAAATTTAAGGTCTAATTTTTACAGACAAGAGTGTGTATTACCGAGTACTTGGTTAGCTATCTTAGGAAACTGTAGGATATGGTCTTATTTTAAAAGTTAAATCTGATAGCAAACTAGGATTTATAAAGAGCCTACCAGTCGCTTAAATTTGGAAAAAGACACGAGATGACAATAAAAATTTCTCTGAGAACTAGGACTAAGTTAGAATTCTCATAAATGAACCAAACCTGAAGGGTACATCCCCGCCCCCTAGGGGAGGGGGGAATATCCCCCGAGGTCCTGGCACAGGCAAGCATGCATGTTCCTGTGTCCACATCGTGCACCTCATAGAAACAACTCGATTTGCATCTATGGGTCCCATCTGCATCTGATAGTGTGGTCTTTAGAAGGGAGTGCAAACTTGTCCAAGGTCATAGTCAGCATTGGTGCTGGTATCTCAGGAGACAGCACCTTGTCCAAGGTCATAGTCAGCACTGGTGCTGGTATCTCAGGAGACAGCACCTTGTCCAAGGTCATAGTCAGCATTGGTGCTGGTATCTCAGGAGACGGCGGCATGGAGGTAATGAACGCAGACTCTGGAGCCAATTACCTGGGTTTGTATCCAGGCTTCCTTGCTTACTGTCTGTGCGACTCTGGGAGAGTTACTTTTCTGTTCCTCATTTTTCTCCACCACAAAATGGGGATAATTATAGCACAGAGCTGTTCTGAGGATAGCATAAGTTCATGCGCGAAGTGCTCAGAACAGTGCCTGCCAAATAGGAAGCACTCGACAACACAAGCTATGATTATTTTTATTTTTTCCTTAAGGATGACAGAAAGATAAAAATATCTAGTTCCTGATGGGAAAGTTTGCATCACCTGCTGCTATTTCTGGAAACGTGAAGGTTGTGAGTGCCGCATCCCCCACCTGGTCACAATGTCTTCAGAATCCAGAGCAGGGAAGGGGATTTTGATGATGATGTAGTGCAGGAGACAGAGTTCGGCCACCCTTTATTGTTTTAATATCCTTTATTCTCTCTATGCTTTGATGGTCTTTATTTTTATTTGATTTAAATTCCTCACAACATCCTTCCCTCTCGATATTGAATTGTATTTTGATGCGGTTATTGTTAGGCCTGCCATCCCCCGAGGTGCCTGCGTATTAACTGCCACAGTGCATCGCCTGGCATCTCCTTCATTGTTTCCTTCCAGCCTAGTGCACAGGCTCCTCTCGCGGCCACCCTGCATTTCTTTTTAGCATGCAGACATTCTCCCCTGCTGCTGAGAGTGATATTCTGCTCTGACAGCCAGCCTCACCATTTTCTCCCAATCCTTCATTTAAAAACTCACCTCATCCAAGAAACCTTTCCAGAATGAAAATGGTACCCTTAAAGAGAGCAAGTGGTGAACTGGAAAACTACTATCTGCCTCAGACCTCTTCGCTCTCATGCCTCACTCCATTCCTTCTTGGAGCTTCTCATGATATATTTTGTCCACTTCTCCTCATCTTTTCCCATTTTCCCTTATGAACCTTTTGATTTCCTTTGAATTGGTTCTCGATCCATAATTGTATAGATCATTATTTTCAACTACATTATGCTTATCCACATTTTCCATATTGTGAGATTGATTTTAGGGGTGCACTCACTTGTTAAGTAAACTATGAACACCAGGCTATGTTGTTTTAATCAATGATTTTCATTGTGCACGTAGTTTCTCTGTGGACCTCCTCTTATTTCTTTCAATCAATCAACTATATGTTAAATGCCTGTTCTTGTAGACCGTTG
Organism: Panthera tigris; assembly: GCF_018350195.1. NCBI lineage: Eukaryota > Metazoa > Chordata > Mammalia > Carnivora > Felidae > Panthera > Panthera tigris. Next base: position 13,167,515 of record NC_056660.1, on the reverse strand, counting down.
CTTTTAAATTCAACTTCAACAGCTTAACTAAGAAGGAAAGTAATGGAGTAATAATCGATGGCATCTTTGCGCAAGGGAGATGACCAATTATATAACTTGTGTTTTTGTTCCTTGTAAAATAGAGGTCGCATCTGATCTAAAATTGTGCAGATTATGTTTTATGACTATACTCACATGGAAATATAAACGCCAAACCAGGTTAATTTCTATAATGATGAGCTCTGTCTTAGGACATGCTTCTTCTCCCTAAGAGGCCATGGCTCCCCTGCTCCACCTGTGCAACACCCTACTGGACGAGGTCCCTTTAGGACCAGGTCACACCTGAAAACAGCGGTGGAACTGTGACCTTTATCATCTCTCTCCAACCGAATAAAACAGTTGTAAAAATCTGCTGAGTCATGCTTTCTCAGAAACTAAATGACAGGGAAATTTCAGAGGCTGAAAGAAAATGGTGTATACCACCTTAAGTTGAATAACAGTTTCAATGGAATATTTTTTCTTAAGTGAGTTCTACTTTTCAGAGTCTCACCAGTTTTCTGGAGCAGCATGTGCCTGATTTGGGCTCTGGGGACTATTACATTATTACCATTCTTACATGGTGCAGCATAAGGCGTTTTGGAGCCTCCTCTGCTGTATTTTTACTTTAAATCATCATTCATAGATTGGTGCTTAAGCTGCTTTACAATGGTTGAGTCAATAATGGCATTTCAGTTTGACAAATATGTTTAATTTTGCTTAAAGGTAAATGTACCAAACACTTACATACTGTGGCTGGGCTCTGGATCCCTATTGGGATGGAAATGCATAGTACTGTTTTCTGAGGTCTCTTTCTTCGGCGATTCTGCTCTTTGAGAATCCTCAAAGACCACGCTTCCAGTGGGTAGTGAAAGGATCCATTGCTTAGAGTAAGGATGGGGACTCCTCTAGCAGCCTGAGGACTTGGCAAATGCAGAATGAAGGTGAGGGAAGTGCTCTTGCCACCTTCTCCCCTCCCCACCAGTGTGATTTCTGGCATTGGTGGTCCTCTGGGCAACCACCATAGAGTAGTTTCTGTCCTTGGACTTGACTTCGTTTTGTGTTTACTCTAATACATCTTGTTGTTTCTGCTCTTTCAAAAAGTTCACCCATTTTAAGAAATAAACACACAAGAGAGGAACAGAAACCACAGACTGATGCCTTGAGAGTGTGTAAGTCCAAGGGCATGTAAATTAGGGCAGCAGGTCATAGGGGCACTGCAAATGGAGCATATTTCTTCCTTCAGCGTAATGTGCATTAATATTACATGGGCTGTTTTCTCCTCTGTCTGTTTTACTTACTTTCAGGAGTAGCTTTGCGGTGACCCAGTACCCTAGTTACCATGCTTTAATGACATGCTCCGGGAATCAAGGCTGTCTTTTTTCAGTGCTTAGTTCAGTTAGCCATGTAGTATGTGTTCAACTCCAGCAAGTTAGAACATGCCAACCAAAATGATCCCAGGGCTCTCAGAGTCAGTGGTTTGAAACACTCTGCTCCTGCCTCCCTTAAGCTATTATGCTGAGACTTACATGAAGGACAACCCATCAGGTTTTATAACTAAATATACAGTAAAACCTTGGATTGCGAGTAACTTGTTCTGTGAGTGTTCCGCCAGAGGCACAAACATTTCTAATACATTTTAACTTGATAAACGAGCAATGTCTTGCAATAGGAGTAGTACGTGACATTGAACATCACATGATCACAACTGAGCCAATAGTTCTTGAAATTCGCTTTGATACACAATTACGTTGTATTACAAGCATGTTTCCAGAACAAATTATGCTCACAAACCAAGGTTTTACTGCATTCCCTATTTTAGTGTGGAGAGAGAGAGAGAGAGAGAAACAGAGACAGGAAGATAGAAGTAGGTTTTCTTTTTTGCCATCTTTTCACTTCCTACCCAATCAGTGGCCACTGTGGAAGAGTGAGTGCCACCTCCCTAAGCCCAGCCTAGATGTTCTAAAATTTTTGTCCAAAACTCTGCTTTTTAAAGAGAATACATAGGAAGATTTTTCATGTAACATGTATGTATCCATTTATTAAAACCTTCTGTGAAAGACTTCTGATACTAACAACATGTAATATTTCCTAGAAAAATATATTTTAACAGATGAAGAGTCTAATAGGTCTTTTTGGTTCTGGTAAGAGAACCACTAGATAAAAAATATAGCAATCCCAAGTAGTTTTGGTATGGCCTCCTCTTCTTGGTGATTAATAGGTATCACTGTTATTTGCGTAAAAGCAGTGATTTTGAATGCACACAAAGAGTAGCATAATATGGTATTACATTTCAGTTGTTAAATATTGAATGAATGTCATGTGTCTGCATTGCTGATTCAAAAGATGTACTCAGAAAATATACTGATATTCAGGCAGCTCATCTAATGTAAAGTCTCCCCTCTGCCTTTAAAACATTTTTAGGGGTGCCTGGGTGGCTCAGTCAGTTCAGCATCTGACTTTGGCTCAGGTCATGATCTCGCAGTCTGTGAGTTCGAGCCCTGCGTCAGGCTCTGTGCTGACAGCTGAGAGCCTGGAACCTGCTTTGGATTCTGCGTCTCCCTCTCTTTCTGCCCTTCCCCTGTTCACTCTCTGTCTCTCTCTCTCTCTCTCTCTCTCTCTCAAAAATAAATAAACGTTAAAATTTTTTTAAACATTTTTAAACTTGTCTGTTTTTATATGCAGATTTCTTTTAGATCGTCTTAAAAAAAAAAGTGGTACCAAACACAAATAACCAACTACAGAGCAGTTTCTAAATAATTTTTATATATTTTTATGTTTCCATGAAAAATCTTTCTCATCTCTCTGAAAGCAGCATCCTGCCCTACTAAGCTCTCTCTTGTGTTACAGGAGCTAAAAGTCTGGAAACTATATTCTTCAGACACCTTGGAATAATGTGTGCAAAGGCTCTGTCACAGATTCCTTTGTGGAAAGGCAGTGGTGATGTGGTCAGCACAAAGGACTGCTCAGGATTATGGGCCTTCAATATGGCCCATATGGCCATATTATGGATTGTGGATTATGGATTATGGGGCTCAGTATGGCAGCACCAGGCATGCTTTAAGTGCTTCACAGGTACTAACTCATTTATTCCCCACAACAATCCTCTTTTAACATATAAGGAAACCACGGCACAAAGAGATTAATTTGTTCAAGGTGGCATGTGGAAGATAATAAATGAGTTTTGTTTTATGGTGCCAGAGCCAGAAAATGCCTATAAGATGCTACAGAGTTTCTTCATTGAATAAATCTATAAAACCATTCTGAAGAACATTGAAAAAGACCCAAATAAATATGGAGAATCTCAGGTTTCTCTGAAAAGCCCTCAGATTGTGAATGTTAACTCTCCCCCAACCATCTTTAAATTCAATTTAATTCTAATCAAAACCCCTTCAGGATTTTAAATGTTTTACAAGATAATTATCACATTGAATTAGATTCATCTGAGAGATCATTTTTATCTGGAAGAAAAAATTCCCAAGGTGTGCAATGAAATTTTTGAAAGAAATCTGAATGATGATTTTACTATCAGGTATTTAAAAATACCATAGTGATTAAAGCAATGTGATCATAATGCAGGAGTGGACAAGTGATGAATGAAACAACCATGAAAGTCTAAAAATAGGTGCATGCCTATGAACAATACAGCTTTCAAGAGGAAAAAGGGTGGATTTTTGAAAAATGATGTTGGACATCTTTTACCCATTTTGAAGAAAATGAAGTTAGACAGATATGCACATGCAAAACATCTACATACAAGAAAGTGCTAATAGCTATTATGAAAATATTAGAAGAAATAGTGAAGAATTAAAAAAATAATTTTAGGGCAGACATAGAGCCTTCTCAAGAATATACTACACACACACACACACACACACACACGCACACACACACACACACACACACATCTCCCAGAATTTATAGAAAAAAAAATTAGAAAATTTGAGTTGCCTAAGAGAAAAAAACATCTTATAATATGTGATCAAAGGGGCACCTGGGCAGCTCAGTCGGTTAAGTATCTGACTTTGGCTCAGGTCATGCTCTAGAGATTCGTGATTTCCAGCCCTACATCAGGCTCTGTGCTAACAGTGCAAAGCCTGCTTGGGATTCTCTCTCTCTCCCTCTCTCTCTCTCTCTGCCCCTTCCCCACTTGCTCTCTCTCTCTCTCTGTCTCTGTCTCTCTCTCTCAAAATAATAAATAAATAAGCTTAAAAAAATAGTATGTGATCATATTATTATGTTGTGATCACAACATAAACAGTGTAAACAATGTAGGTGAAGAAAAATATGTAAGAATGGTTGAATAAAAAAAAACACCAGACTGATGTTAACATGACCACATACCTTCAGTGACCCCTTTGAGCTGCCCTGGAAAGTGTCATACTGAAACCATACCGACCAAGCCAAATAATTCACTTATTCTTTTATATTTAGAAATCTCCAATACCTACTCCTTCCTCCTTATTCTCAACTAATGACTTTCTTATCTTTCTGAAAAAAAGGAATCAGTCAGAATCAAACTTCTTTGTGCTCCAATTAAAACAGCTACCAGCCCACCTGGTCTGCACCTGTTGATTTTGCTTTGTTACATCTTGTTAAAAATGGATGAATGATCTGGGTTTTACTCAAAGCCAGAGTCTTAGGTAAGACTTGGGCATTGGATAATGTAGCTTCATATCCACCTAAGGACTTTATTTATAGACTCGTCTTCTCTCTCCTACTTCTTTTTTTTTAAGTTTATTTATTTATTTTGAGAGAGACAGAGAGAACATGAGTGGGGGAGGGGGCAGAGCAAAAGGGAGCATCCCAGACATGCTCTCCATTGTCAGTGCAGAGCTGGACATGGGACTCAAACCCACAAAGCCAAGGAGATCATGACCTGAGCTGAAACCAAGAGTTGGACACTCAACTGACTGAGCCACTGAGGCTTCCCTTCTCTCTCCTACTTCTTCATTTAGACTCTCTTTTGGCTCTTTGCCATCAGCATTAAAACATCCTATAAAAAGTATCTTCCGTATTATAAAAATAAAACAACCTTCCCTTGATCCTATATATTCCTTTGACTACTCCCCTATTTTTCTGTTCCTCTTTAGAGCAAAATTCCTCAACAGTGGAGTTGGCACATCTTTTCTCCTCCTGCTATTCTGTCTAGAGCCCAATCCATTTAGAATTTTTCTTTCCACTATAACCTCTCTTCTCAAGTCACTAATGACCTTCACGTTGCCAAATACAGTATTTCTTCTAAATCCTAACTTACTCTACTTCTCTACCACTTATGATCTGATCTTGGAGTCTGACGCATCTCCTGTCATAGTCTAATGACAAGACCTGCCATGGAATGCAGCCCTATTTGAAATCAGAGTGCAGAAGCCTACTTGGGGATCAATCATAGGGCTTCAAAGGAGAAATAATAATAGCATCTAATTGTTATGTAGTATTTACTGTGTAATAGTCACTGTTCTAAGTGGCCGCCCTGTCTTCTGGGATTTCACAGGCTCCTGGTTTTTCTCACATTTCACTGGTCACTTCTCAGACCCCCAGGATGGGTCTTCCCCCAATCTTCCCTGTGGATATTGGAGCCTTAAGACTTGGCCTTGGACTGCTTCACCTACTTGTCTGCACTAAATTCCATGGCTTTAAATGCCATCACACACTAATGACTCACAGACTCAACCCTCCCCCCCAACATCCCCCCTTCCGCGTTAAACTCCAGACTCCACCCACTGCCTCCATGGCAGTGAGATACTGAATAGTCTTCTCAAACTTAGCATGTAAAGCAGTCTTCTTGCCTTCACCTCCAGTCTTCTCCATCTCAGCAAAGGGCTCCATCATGCACCTAGTGGTTAAGCCAAATACCTTGGAATTCTTTTTGTCCTCCTATCCCACATCAGAACCATCAGCTATTCTTGTCAGCTTTTCATTCAAAATACATACCTAATCTGGTGATTTCTCTCTACCCTTGTTGCCAGATGGTTCAATAATCTCTTGCCTGGGCTACCAAAATTATCAACTATGTGCTAGGATAAACAACCACATGATTTTCTGCTCCCACTCTTCCCAACACTCTCTTTCTTTTTCTTTTGTAGAAAAAAAATGCTACAAATTTCGCAGGTGATCAGAAAAATATCAATTAAAACAATGAGCTACCGCTTTTACTACTTTCACAGTGGCAAAATGTAAACGATAATATACATTAGTGACTGGTGAGTGCAGAAATGGATACAATTGTACTTATTGGTGGCAATATAAATGAGCAAACGTTTTTATTTGTTTTTTTTGGAGGGCAATTTGATATATACCACAGTTTTCATTACATATACTATTAGCCCCACATTTGACTTCTATGAATCTAAAAGTTGAAGGGACTACTCACACAAGGGTAAAGCTATTCCAACACTGTTTTATTTAGCAAAAGTCTATAAATAATCTAAACATCCATTAATAGGAACAGTGGTTAAGTTTGAGATGGGGAATGGAATGGAAGTAAGGAATAAAGGTGGAGTCTTCAGTTTTTATTTTCTATAATTATGCATTGTATTGTTTTTAACAATGAGTGAGTTTATGATTATTTTTGAGTGATCTATAATAACTGGAAAATATCTCATGGGTGAGAACTATAGGCAAACTCAAGAGGCTTTGAGGAGGATAAAGTTACCAGGTTATCTATTGTTACATACCAAATTCCAAAACTTAGTGCTTTGAAGCCATTGGTTACATCGCACAGTTTCGTGGGTCAGAGATTTGAGCAAGGCTCACTGTGTGATTCTTCTGCTCCACACAGCACTGACTGAGGTCACTCAGAACGATTGGTGGATGGGCTGGTCAGAAGGGTCCCAGATTCTTTCATTCATGAGTCTGACACCCAAAGGAAGATGGTTAGCAGACTGGATTCAGCTGAGACTGGCAAAGGGAGCACATATGTGTGGTCTCTCCAGCATGGGAGTGATAGAGTGGCCGACTTCTTATGTGGTGACAGGGCTCACAGAGATAGGGAGCTAAGAGTCAGGAAGGGGAAATTATCAATGATTTAAGATTTGGACTCAGAATTCGTCAAAGCGTTAACATTTGCCATATTTTAGTGGTCAAAACAGTCATAAAATCCGTGCATATTTAAGAAGAGTGGCCACAGACCTCCACCTCTCAATGAGAAGTGTCAAAAATTTGAGGCCATCCCAAATGAAAATTGCGGTGACCAGTCTTAGCTCTCTACTCATCATTCTCCATCTTACATGACTTCCACCTATAGATTATTAGTTCTGATCCCAATAATGCCCTTTCTTTTGTTGGGTGAAACATGTACTCAGTTTGACATAACTAGAGAGAGAAGTTCAATAGAAAAGCTGGAATCCAGCCAGAGTCTGAGGATAGAGATCTGATGGGAGTTACACATTTGAGAGGCAAAGTGTTTAGATAGTAAGAAAAATCTCAGGAGTGAAGGATATCATCCAATACGTTCAGAGACAGGTCGAAGATGGATTAAGAACCATACTAAATTAGCAAGATGGATTAAGGACTGTAACAAATCAACACTGTGGTGATTATTTTCTCAAGAGCTGGATTTAGTAAGAAAGAAGCTGGATTGTTGGTTTGAGCTAAGAAGGATATAATCAAGCAGGATATGAAGGAATGTCAGGAGTCTAGCAATTTCATATGTTGATATTTATTTTAGACAAATTGTGAACTTCTCAAAGACACACAGGAAATGGGGAATGCTTATGTGTGGGGTGGTCCAAGCAATCCACCATTTTGTTGAATCTGCCTAGGAAAGAACACATAGCACAAAGGGAGTCGATGACCTGAAACACAAGGGAGACCTAGTGACAGCCTCAATGTAATGTTGTGCAGAAATCTGTTTTTAAGAGATTTCAAATAAAATTCACACTTCTAAAAAAATAATTTACACCTGTTACAACATTCAAGCAAGAAAGCGCTGTTTAAATTTAATAGTGCAAGATGATCCCAGTCCAGTTCCATTGAGTATCTTTTCTTTTTTTTCTAATTTCTTTTACATTAAAATTTCTTATTAAAAGTATTTATTATCAATTTCTTTAAGCATATAGAAAATTGCAAGTTACAGAATAATGCAAGAAATACTCATGCTGTAATTAATCTGAATTAACAAAAGCTGATGCTTCTTTATACATGGTTTGCATCTCTAGTAAAAGAAAATATTACACATACAATTGGAATTCTTGTTATACCTCTAGCTTGTCTCTTCTCCACTATTATGAGTTTCTGTCTGTTGATCACGGCTTTTTATGTTTACTCCTTATGTACATGTAAATGGACCAAGAAGAGCATTGTTTTACGTGCTTATACAGTTCACACAGATGGTATGCAGTCCATATTGCTCTGTTACTTTCTTTTCTCACCCCACATCATGTTTTGGATACATAACTATGCCCACAGAAACAGACCAAGTGTTTCATTTGAATATATTTGAATTGTTTCACAGTCTTATTCTATGATTACATGAAGCGTATTTAACTATTCAAGTCAAGCTAGGTAATTTCCTTCCAGTTTAGGGATTTTATAAAGATTGCCACAATACGTATCCTTGTATGTATGTGTCCATGTACACCTGAGTGGGAGTTTTGTGGGGTCTAAAGTATAGATAGGCTGATTTTGACCATAAGAAGGAAAATCTTCAGTTCAATCCGGTTTAGGAATGAAAACATATATTATTTTACTTAAAAAGAGGTTGTTGGGGGTGGTTTCAGCTTTTTAAGCTTGGTTTAGTCGATCTCAAAAAGGCCCTTAAGAAACCACTCCTTTTTGGGGGGTGCCTGGGTGGCTCAGTTGGTTGAGTGTCCAACTTCAGCTCAGGTCATAATCTCACGGTTCGTGGGTTCGAGCCCCATGTCAAGCTCTGTGCTGACAGCTCAGAACCTGGAGCCTGCTTCAGATTCTGTATCTCCCTCTCTCTCTGGCCCTACCTCTCTTGCACTCTGTCTATCTCTCTTGAAAATAAAAGAAATTATTTTTTTTTTTAAAAAAGAAAAGAAACCACTCTTTTTCATCTTCCCTCCTATCATCCTGGGTGTGGCTTCCTTCTCAGACTGGTGGCAAAACGGTTACAGCATTTGGAAGCATGACATCCAGACACAACACTGTCCAGAAGAAGAAAGGCTGTTTTTTCTAAAGCAATCTCTTAGGAATTATAATCTTTCCTGAATATCCACAGCAGACCTCCCCTTATAATTTGTAGGCTACAACTGAGTCACTGCCAAAGGGAATATGACCACTTTGGGAAAGAATCAAGCCCATTCCTGAAACTGGGGGTAGCATCTTCTTTCCTTGCAATACATGAGTGTGTAGGGGGAGGGATGGTTAGGCAAACAAAATCAGCTTCTGTAAAGAAGGCAAGGTTGGGGGAAAGATGCTGGTAAGCAACCAGTGGTGTCTAATGCACAAATTATGTTCATCCTGAGCTTCATCAGGTATTACCAAATTGTTCGCCAAAGGATATCTATCAGTTAAACTCCCACCAGGGACACATGAGTGTTCTTATCAAATATCCTCACCAACATTTGGTAAATTCAGACTATGAGTTCATGCCAATCTCTAAAGTACGGAATGTTGCATTATTTCTTCACTTTCCCAGATTACTAACAAGGTTTGATCATTTTTCCTATGTTTTTTGGACATCCCATCTACTTTCTATTTAAGTTGTTTCCCCATTCCATTTGATCACTTTTCTATTGAGTCGTTTGTCTTTTTCTTAGTGATTTTTAGGAATTCTTTATATTTCTGTACACAATTCCTTGTTAGTATAGGTTAGAAATATCTTCTCTCAACCTGCCATTTGTTTTTTAACTTTATTTAGGTCAATAGTAGATTCCTAAGCTGTTGGATACCAAGGTTAAAGAGTCAGAAAGGTGGAAGGACAGTAGGTATGGTTGGATTCAGTAATATTAACGTTTATGTGTTTAGAAACAGAGTTATTCTATATCCAGTAGAAGACAAAGTGTCCAGGAAGTAACTTGCTGAAATTGAAAGGAGAGGTGGATAGGATGGCCAATGAACCCTGAGGCTGGCGTGTCTATTTTATTGAGCACCTGCCATGTGCCAGTAGCTGTTCTAAGTGCTTTATGTGTATTAATGCACTTAATCTTTTCAACAATCTAATGAGGTACTATTACTACATTCCAGATTTATAGATGAAGAAACTGAGGCATAGATGAAGTAAAAAGCAGAGGCAGACTAGGTAATTTTCCCAAACTCACCCAGGAGGTAAGAGGATGATGACATCTAAACCCTGAAGCTGGTTCGAAAGTCTGTTCTTAGCTTCTATCTATATAGTCTCTAGTGTCTCATGTTTATTATTATGATGGCAAGGTTTGGGACAGAGAAAAAGATAGAACCAGATGTTAAGGGCTTCTGTATTTAAGTAGTTGATGGTGTGAATTTAATTGTTGCTTCAAAAATTTTATTTCTAGATTTAAGTAAACTGGAAAAGAAAGCATGTGAATTCAGCCGTTTTTATTTCAAAACCAGCTAATTTCCTCTCTGCCTCCCTCCCACTTTCTCTCTCTCCCTTCCTTCCATCTTCTGTTTAATCTTTACACTACTTGACTATACACCCCAAGTTTTCAATATTAAACTCTATCCTGATAGTCATTTTGTCTAATAGCCTAAGCACAACCATTAGCAACTTCAGATATGCACCACAGCCAATTTACTAAAGTAATTATGAAACAGATAATTCTTTGTTAAAGTATGACACTCCTTCCTTTTATCCTTAGGTGTTTACTACTCTCATTTGGATTCAGAAAAGTGAAGAAAACATTGAAAGCCTCTGATTTTTCAATGCCTCATGTAAACAGGTTTCCCTGCTTATATAATAAAAGAATCCTTTTTTTCTCTTATCTCTACTGTTGTCTCCTCCAATGAAAATAATTTCTGATACTTTTCAGTCTAAAAAAAACCAAAAATCACCATAAAAATAATGAAAATTGAAACCTATATAATGAATAGGAGAGGACAGCCTCCTTCAGCCCAAAGAGCTAGAGCAAGCAAAGACAGCATGAGTCAAAGATGCCATGTGCATTAAACCAGCTTGGTCTTTCGGCTCTCAGCCTATTTATCTAAAGTCACAATTGTGTCACCCACTGGTCTTTACACACATTCACAGTCTGAGGGAAGACTTGTCACACACGGATAAAGAGAAGAGAAGCTGCTTCATCATTTGTCATCAGGAAGTCGTACATTACTCTTAATTAAGAGAGACCATGAGTTACTTTCAAATGCTACTCAATATATTTGTAAGGGCTCTCAGCAGATCAATGTCCACTGGCTGATGACCCTGTCAGCCTCTCCCATGTCACCTGGTTCTGGAGCTAGAGGATGGCTTCAAACACCAACAGTGTGGGGGTAATTAATCAGGAAGATTTAGACTAGAAGTCTTCCCTTGGGATAACTAAACAAAAATAGAGGAGGGGGCTGAACAAGTTTTGTTGTGAGAACAATTGTGACACCTTCTATCACTTATTGCCAAAATATTCCCATTATGAAAAAAAAAATGTAGGACTTGCTTCCATTACATAGTTGCTGAATTGTTTCAGTTGTCTTTTTCTTCTTCTCCAAATTAACTTTACGGTTGGTAAGGGGCAGGGATTGTGGCTTGTATTATATTTCTTTTATATACACAGTGCTACTCCCTTAGATCTGCTCTACCTGCTATCAAGGATAATTACCCTTATGTCAATTCTATAATCCACACACCTCCTCTCCTTACTGCCTAAGTCTAAGGACAGATTGACCTAATCAAGAATAGATAATTATTCCCCAGTCATTATTTCTGTTCCCCAGTGAACAGATTATCAGAATTGTCCTCCTGGTATTTTATTGCATTATTGTTATATTTCTAACTTGAGAAGTTAAAACTAAAATGCAATTTTCCAGAACAATTTAGTGTGCACACGTGTGCACGCGTGCACACACACACACGCACACACACACTAATAATAAAGTCTCAAAATAATTCAATTCAATTTAAACTTTTATTAAACTTTTATTGCGTGATAGATACTGTGTTAGGTACTGAGGGTAATATAGAAATCAGTAAGATGTGGCTCTGGCCTGGGAGAATCCAATCACTGGTAAAGGAGACAGACAGAGACATAAATAACTCTAAAATGAGACAGTCTGCAATAAACACAACTCTGGAAGAATAAATAAAACATTATAAGAGTGTCCATTATATACATAATTACAGAGGTATTAAATCACTAGGGCTACGTGTTAAAATATATAAATAGGAGCTACAACTAGAGTCTCTCTCTTTCCACACACAAATATAGCACAGCTCTGCATATCGGTTGACCTTTATTCCAAAAATTATCTTTGTAGTATCGTTTTCTATGTTGATTTCAAATGTCCATTGATGTCTCTTGCTAAATTGGCATCTCTCTCCTGGAATGTCATTTTCTTTGTTGCTGCTTAACTGTTCTCCATCACTCCAGGCTTCTCTCTCTTTGATCCCCCTTTACGTATTTTTTTCTCTTCATTCTATCGTTCTACTTTCTCCTTATCTACTTCTTCCTGTATCTGCAATGTTTTCCCAGCCACAATACTGTCTTCTCTTGTATTATTATACAAACCGTAGGAGAAGTGATTTTCTTTTGAAGAGAAAATGTTGCCAGGAGGAAAATAATGTCTCTCAAAACAATCCCTTCAACTATGGATCAGGCTGATTCTTGGAAAGAGGAGCAAATGATCATCTTCCTTTCTAATTGTCCATGGCTCTATTAACCAAACTTCTGGTCTTTGTGTATAATGAGCAGTTGACAAAGGTAAGAGAAGGGACACGAACTAACTACTTTTGGTCAGAATGATATTGGGCATATGGTAGGAGAATATGTACTCAGTGATTGATAATTGAACCTCTTCTGGTAGGATAAGGGTAGTAAATATATATAAGCTTTCAGATTCTATGTTTTGTTTTGTTTTGTTTTGTTTTGTTTTGTTTTGTTTAATTTTGAGGGCCATGGGACAGTCTGGTCCTGGATTATCCCCTTTTCACAAAGAAAGAAAGAGCTTAAGGTCCAGGAATATCACGTGGTACTATGAATGTCCCTGAGAAACTGGTATAGGAACCTTAATCTTTGGACTCTAAATCCAGTGCTCTTAACTTTGAAGCTTAGCATCTAACGCCCTGGTACTAATGTGCAGAACTTGATGGGGACACGTCATTTTTAAAATTCATTTGATAATTAGGATTTTATACTCTAAAATGCTCATGATTAAACAGAACCATTAGGAATTCAAATAGAACTCTTTTTTTCCTGTTTCCTCTTTCAAATTATGCTCTGCTGATCTCGATTAGGAGAAAAATATTGTAACTGTGGTTCAGCTTGTAGTAGTGATGCTTCACCAACCAAGCATGGGATGGAAGTTCAAGAAACATCAGTGGAGAAAAGAGAGCTCTTCTCATTAATAAAAGCAATTAGTGTGTCCCCAGCTGAGCAACCAGCTAGCCCAGGGTGTTCTCTGTGCACTGAAAGGCATCTAAGCACAGTCTGTTAACTGGGCAAGCTACTCTTGGCAGGAAACTAAATGCTGTCATTGATTTTAATTGTCCTCTCCGCTTTACAACTCCTGATTCACAGCTGATTGTGCTTAAGGGAAAAGTTTGTTCTTTGGAGAAAACTTCCACTGTGTCCAGCCCTCTGAGACAGCAAAAGTAGTTCGCATTTTGAAAAATCAAAATGGCACATTTAATTTCTCTAAATATCAGGGCAAAAATTTCCATGCCTAGTGACTGATTTTGAATGAATGGTGCCTGCTGGGGAGTCACAGGTGGAAATGATAGTCAACTCATTACTATCTTCTGTCATATCTCTGAAAATGAAGTCCCAGGGCAGCAATCCTAATGAAGGCAGGGAAGATGTGGAGGTTCCAAGTGAGATTATGGATGGGATTCCTTTGACCACTGGGACCAAGGAATCCACACAGTTTGGAGAAGTTTCAGCATTTCCTTGTCCTTACAAAACATCCTCATTACTTAGCAGAGCAGGGTTTGGTCTGTTCCTTCAGATGTTAAGAAATAGACACACTCTGCTGTCTTTGTTTAATGATGAATTCGCTGTAAAAATGGACATGGCAATAAAAAGGGAGAGAAAAATATCATATCTGGCATAAATCCGGTCCTCAGGGGCAATTGGAACATGAGTCATTGCCTTCCAGAACACAGCTAGCTCTAGGTAGCCTGCAACAGTACTGGTGACCTAATGGCCATTTTAGTTGCTTCCAAACTCAGCTCTCCTCATTCTGCTGCTTATTTCTTTTCTGTTAATAAATAACTGACCCTTATTTTTGTTTCCCTAATTCTTCAATTCAGCTTCTACACTCTTTTGGTTTCTTTATACTGCCGTTTCTCTGGGTCTTGACTTTTCCATGCAACTTTAGTGAATTTTTGTCATGTTCTGATTGTCCAGAATTCCTAATCATATCAACTCCCCATTCTAAGGAATTATTGATTATGTGCCATCTTGGTGGAGATGATGTCTTATTTCTACAGTGAAAATTAAGGGGTCCTGATCTTCTCTCTCCCTAATTTCAGGAACTCAAGGTATAAGCACTAACTTAGGTCTTGCCAATGTGATTATTTCTTCTAAGACTTCAGATCTCGAACAAATGATGGAAGAATCTGAAACTGGTTAGAGGGCTTGTTCCTCTCATTAGCAGTAGCATATGCAGTACATATTGGTTTTTGGTGCATCACCTTGGCTTCTGTTTATTTTCCTGACTCTCTGCATTTCCTCTATATCTCCTATTTTTTCTGTGCTTCTTAGAGGTATCTTTCCAATAAATTCCTTTTTCCTGTAAAATATTAGAATGTAAAAGCCACAAATAGTGGGAAGTTTTTCTGCTTTGTTCAGAAATATTTGTACTAAATATTTAGTACATCAAGCAGTTCCTGGCACAGAGTGAGCATTCAATGAATATTTATTAAATAAATAAATGAAGAAATGGAGTGCCAGTTATTGTCACTTGCAGTCAAGTTTCCATGATGCAATACTGGAAAAGGAACTCAATACACAGAGCCCTGTGGTATTTCTCAGTAGAGACGATTTAGAATTCAAGGACTATTGGTGAAAGGGATGCTGTACATAGGGAAGGCTATAAAGTTACTTAAGGGATATTCTTCAATCTTTGAGTCAAAGTTTTTCTGAACACACATGGGTGAAACTCTACAAGGCTGGAGAAAGAAGGCCCCAAAAAGTAATAGGTTGAAAAATTCCCTAAGTTCACACAGTTTTTTTCCCCCACAACCAGACTGGAAAGACCTTGTACTACATGGGGTAGAGTCTTCAGAAATCTTCATCTTAGTAGTTGGGCTTATACCTAGGGTAAAGGTTACTCCAGACCATCCTAGCAAACTTAAAAGAAAATCTTGAAATAATTAAAATGACTTGACGAGTAAATTTTCTGTGTGCCAGAAGCAACATGGTTTAAAGGAATACAACAAAATTCACCACAAAAACCATAGACATTTCACAATGTCCAGCATAAAAAACTATCAGGTAGGAAAGAAAGCAGGAAAATATAACCTATATATAAATGGGAGGAAAAAAAGGAATATAAAGAAATAGGGAAGTGTTGTCATTAGTAGATAGGGTTTAAATAACTATTATAAATATGCTCAGAGATGTAAGGAAAACATAAACACAATGATAAGAAAAACTGAAGATTTCGAAAGCCCCAAATGAAATATCTAGAGATTAAAACTACAATATATAAAATGAAAAATATGCTAGAAATAATTAATAACCTATTAGATACTGTAAAGAAATGGTCAGTGAACTTGAAGACACAGCAGTAGAAACTATCCAAAAGAAAACAGCACAGTAGAAAAATGAGCAGTCTTGATGAACGGTGAGACACTATCAGTCAGTCTAACAAATGTGTTAGATTGAGAGGGAGAGAGAGACAGACAGAGAAGTTGAGACAGAAAAACACTTGAAGAAATAACAAGTAAAAATTTTCTGACAAGATCAACCCACAATATAATAAGTTTCATAAACTCCAAACAAAAGAAACATTAAGAAAACCACATCAAGGGGCGCCTGGGTGGCGCAGTCGGTTAAGCGTCCGACTTCAGCCAGGTCACGATCTTGCAGTCCGTGAGTTCGAGCCCCGCGTCAGGCTCTGGGCTGATGGCTCGGAGCCTGGAGCCTGTTTCCGATTCTGTGTCTCCCTCTCTCTCTGCCCCTCCCCCGTTCATGCTGTCTCTCTCTGTCCCAAAAATAAATAAAAAACGTTGAAAAAAAAAAATTAAAAAAAAGAAAACCACATCAAGTGGTCAAGTTGTTGAAAAAAACAATGATAGAAAATATTTGAAGCAACCAGAAAAATATAACACCAGATAGAAACAAAGACAAGATTTACAACGGATTTCTCATCAGAAGCTATGTTAGCCAGTAGATTATAGAGTATCATCTTTTGAGTATGGAAAGATCAAGTGACAATTCTATATCCAATAAAATGCCTTTGAAATATAAATGTTAAATCGAGTCTATTCTAGACTGCATACATATATACACATATATAAAAGTTTGGAAGTTAATCACACCCTTAGCCTATAGGCCAGCAACTTCATTCCCAGATATTTACTCTCCCAAAATGAAACTGTATGTGAACATACGATTTGTACTCAAATGTTCATAATTGCTTTATTTACAACAGTTCAAAACTGGAAAAAAATCTAAATTCCCATAAAGCATTGCATATATATAAATAATTTATGGTATATTTATCTAATCAGCAATTAAAAAATGAACAAACTCTTGCTATGCCGAAATGTACAAATGTACAAAATCACTATGTTGAGTGAAAGAAGCCAAACACAAGATTATGTGCTTAAAATCATTAGATATGTATAATACATATATTGCCATTTATGTGAAATTCTAGGCAAACCATAGCAAAAGCAATCAGGTCAGTGGTTGTCAGGGGCAAGAGGTGAAGAGAAGGAATAGAATGCAAAGTACTTCAAAGGGATTTTTCTAGGAGGATGGGAGTATTCTGTTTCTTGATTGTGAGGATGAGTATATGATGTTAACTTGTGCTACCCAAAAATATATGTTGATGTCTTAACCCCTAATACCCCACATTGTGAACTTATTTGGAAATAGGATGGTTGTAGATTAAGTTATACTAGTGTCAGTGGGCCCTAATCCAATAACTGGTGTCCTTATAATAAAAGGGAAATTTGGACACAGACACACAGGGGGAATTGCCATGTGAAGACAGAGGCAGATATTGGAGTTATGCTATCACAAGCCAAGGAACACCTGGGACCAGAAGAAGCTGAGAGGGGCAAGGTAGGAACTAGTGCTAGAGACTTTGGAGAGAGCATTCTAACATCTTGACTTTGGACTTGTAGACTCCAAACTGATACAATAAATTTCTGTTGTTTTAAGTCACCTAGTTTGTGGTACTTTGCTATGGCAGCTCTAAGAGATCATAAAGCTATACACTGGAAATCGGTGATCATTACTGTATGTAAATTATCTCTCAGTAGACCTGATTAAAAACAGGGCATTGGAAGCCAGGAATGCTGGAGGGAATCCATCATGAACCCCTAACTATATTCCCAAGCAATTCTCTTTTTTCTAAAACTTGAGTCTGAGAAGTGCTCTCCTCTGTTGGCTGAATGAAATGGGATTTCCAACTGTGGCAAGGGAGTGGAAAGGCAGTGGATTTCAAGGAGAAAGAAGTTATGTGGTCACCCTTCACGTTTTCTATAATCAGCAGCAGAGCTGAGGTGGCAGTTTGAATGGTCTGACCTGCAAAGAGTTTTGGTGATGGCTACTTGTCTGTGGGATCCCTGGGACACAGATAGATGGCTAGCTCTCTAAGGCTCTCCCTCATTTGTAAAGTAAAAGTAAATAAATAAATAAATAAATAATGCCCTTGAAATATGCCATCCTAACAGAGATTCAGAGTCTCTTAGACAAAACTTGACCTGAGTTATTTTACAAATCAGATCTTTAAAGCACAAGGACTTTGTGACAACCCTGCAAGATACTCTGATCTGCTTAGCATTACACTTTCCTTCTATATTTCCACAAGGAGACCTATGTTTATTAACCAGGGAATATATATATATATATATATATATATATATATATATATATATATACACATATACTGGGGAATGGGATAAACCTTAAACTATATGGAACTTTGTGCATTGTCAATAAATACTAATTTCAAGGGATCCTGCTACCTGTCCAAGTGGAATTTATGGAGCCATGATAAAGTTTGACTAAAATCTTCATGAAAAAACAGTGGGATTTCAGATCCAATCAGTGATTATTCTTCAACCTAGTATAGAGTTGAAATATTTACCTTCCATAACTGGAGCAAAAAGATGACTCACTTGTTCTCTCTTGTTAATAACAGCTTTATCGAGATACAATTCACTCCCTTAGAGTGGATAATTCAATGGCTTTTCCTATATTCAGAATTGTGCATCCATCACCACAATTTTATTTTATTTTCTAAAAAAATTTTTAATGTTTATTTTATTTTTGAGAGAGAAAGAAACAGAGCATGAGCAGGAGAGGAGCAGAGAGAGAGGGAGACACAGAATCTGAAGCAGGCTACAGGCCCTGAACTGTCAACACAGAGCCTGATGTGGGGCTCAAACTAATGAACTGCGAGATCAGGACCTGAGCCAAGTCAGATGCTTAACCAACTGAGCCACCCAAGGTGCCCCCATCACCACAATTTTAGAACATGTCACCCTCAAAAGAAGCCCATACAAATATCTATCACCTCCAAATTTTCCCATCACTCCTAGCCCGAGGAAATCACTAATCTGCTTTCTGTCTATGTATTGCCGACCTGGACATTTTCTATAAATAAAGTCATATATATGTCTTTTGTTTCTGGCTTTTTAAAGCTAAAAGCATATTGGTTTCAAGGTTCATTCATGTTGTAGCATCTATTAGTAATTCTTCCCTTTTTATAGCCCATCATCAGTTGATGGTCATATAGGTTGCTTCTACTTTTGGGCTATTATAAATAATACTGCTATAAACATTTGTGTACAAGTTTTTGTGTGGACATTTATTTTCATTATGTCCTAGGTGTGATATTGTCAAATAATAGGTTTCATTTTTTGAGGGACTGCCAAACTGCATTTCCAGAGGGGCTGTACCAACTACTTTGGGGGTTCTGATTTCTCCACAGCCTTACCATAATTTGTGATTATCAATCTTTTTGATTGCAGTTGTCTTAGTGAGTGTGAAGTAAAAAACATTCAGTGCATGCTGCTTTGTTTCTCCTTTTGTTTTCTTTTGCATTTCCCTCATGACTAATGATGTTGAACATCTTTCCATGTGCTTATTGACCATATACATAACTGTTTTAGAGAAATGTTTATACAGATTTTGTCTAATTGGCTCATTTGTATTTTTATTATCAATAGGTGAGCTTATTGACTCTTTGACTCATGGTTAAAGACTTGTCAGAATGGCCAATGCAAGTTCATTGGAACTATCTATCTCTATTCAAATAGTAAGCCAAAAAGCATATCAAAATCCCTGAGAACATCATAGAGATTATTAAATATTAAAAATATGCAGAGATATGGAATCATATTTCCATTTAATTTTCCAGTTTTCATAGGGCAAAATAGATGGATCTTGCAGGATGACAATGGACAGCTTACCTGGTATACCTCCAACGGAATTTATATCACAGATGTGTGTCATCTTCGTTGAGCACTTGATGTACAACTTGTGATCTTAATACTTTTTATTTTCTTTGTCTTAATAAGCAGGTAACAACAGAAGATTGTTTTTGACAGATATTTAACTCAGGGATGTGTCAACCTCCTAATTTTGTTCTGCAATTAAATCAATAGAAACCTTGGCCTTCTCGGTCTAGTGTCTTGTTGACACCATGCTAATAGGACTTGGAAAGCAGACAGTTTTGTTCCCTAGGCGCTTTAGCAATAAGGTAAAAGATCAACTTTTAGTGAAGTTTGTGGTGTTCTAATAGCCTGGGATATTTCAGAATGTCTAAGAAAGAAAGAAAGAAAGAAAGAAAGAAAGAAAGAAAGAAAGAAAGAAAAAGAAAAATTAACCTGTGCTCCATACCAAGAACTTAAGTCATCTTATTTGTATTTTGGAAGCCACATAAACTACATTTGTGTTTGATGCTCAAGCTATTTTTCTGGGTAACACAAAAGTTTCTCCATTTTAGGGGCACCTGTGTGGCTCAGTCGGTTGAGAGTCTGACTTCGGCTCAGGTCATGATCTCAAAGCTCATGAGTTTGAGCCCCGCATGGGGATCTGTGCTGACAGCTTGGAGCGTGGAGCCTGCTTCAGATTCTATGTCTCCTTTCCCTGCCCCTCCCAACTCATGCTCTGTCTCTGTCTCTCAAAAACAAACAAATATTTAAAAAAAATTTTTTTTAAGTTTCTCCATTTTAAGAGTACAGTTTCAAGAGAATGTTCAGAGCTGATCTGGGCTATGATATTCAATTTTTATGACCCAATAGATTCAATGTTATTTAAAGTGTTTGTGCCATATTGAGATAATGTGTCCAGCCTGTAGGAGGTCTTCATAGGGAAATCATGTTAGAAGACCTACCTTTAGAACATGCTCTGCTGTTTTGCAAGTCCATAACATTTTAAACAACAGTTTTAAACTGTTTTAAACAACAGTTCCTAGCTCAGTTTGAGTTTTATTTTGCATGCAAATCTGGGCTCCACTGGTTTAGATGTTTTTGCACTTAAGTGAGGAATTGTTCAGCCAGGGAAACATAGCAGTGATACTTTTGAATTAGAAGTTGAAAATACCTCTTGGTCAAGATGCATCAGAAGTTAAATTGGTTTTTTAGTAGTCAAAGAACCTTGAGGCATCTGGGTTTCTGGCTAAATGCAAAGGGAATATGTTGGGGGAAGGTGAAAGTCATCTACACATCTCATAATAATTTCAGAAATGAGGACAATATTTGCCACCTATATTCCCTTCCTTACTGTTTAATGAATATATTTACATATTTTAACTAATTTCTCTTGTCTTTACTTTTCATTTGCCCCACTATTAGATACAGCAAATGTAAGTAAATATTATAATGGAGTTGGTTGTGATCTTTCTCAAGGGTGAATAAATGGACAGAGATCTCAAGTCTGAGCTGAAATCAGTAAATCATGAGGATTTGGTAGGAGCCTTAAAAAGAAAAAGTAAGAAGTTTATTGAAATATGAGGGATAGTGGCATTGTATATGCAGCAGGATTTGTGGCTTATTTGTTTGTGTTTTAATCTTCATGTAGGTTTGGGAGGAAGCGTGTAAATGTGGGTGTTGGGGCAGCAAAAAGTAGTGACTGCAGTCCACATTTGACATAACTGGTGTTTCAATTCTCTCTTCCAAATGATATCTCAATCTCCATTTTGAAGTAATGTTCCATTGTGTGTGATCATTGAAGGAGGTAGTGGCCAATTCTTGCTGCAAAGACTGCCGGGGCTCCAGTCCAATTTCCCTGGGCAGTCAGGGCTAGGCATTGGATGTAGAGTCAGTCCCTGAGTCTGGGGACCTTGAATCTTGGAGCAAACCACTCAATAATATAAGAGATGACCAGAGGTCATTTCACAGTTGCTATAGCACAACGACTCAGAGATTCTCTGTTCCTGTTGTGTGACTCTTCTGGGTCTCCTACTGTCCAGTCTTCCAGACACCCTTGGGTCCTGCTTGCCTGTTTTCCAAACCCAGTCCTCTTGCCTCCAATTAATCCTGGGAGGCTCAGTATCCTTCCAACTAATCCTTTTAGCTTAAAAGATCCAGTTATTTTTTTTTTTTTTAGTAAAGCAGTGTATATTAATTTGTACAATACTCTAGTTTCTGCATTACTCTCTTTATGGATCTTCCTTCAGACTCCTTAAGAGAAGATATGATGAACCAGCCACCATCCTAGGATCATCCAAAGAAGACTCAATTAGGGTATGTGATGATATTCCAGAATTGAGACTCATTGCCAGTACACGCATTTTGTTTTTTGGTCAAGGACCCAACTGAGTGCAATCCATTTGTTTGTCAGAGTCACACACTGTCAAACATGATGACCTATAATGACTTGCATAAGAAAGTGGCTGTAACTCACAAGTAAGGGTCCTTCACTGTGGTGCTCTGAACTTCTCAAAAAGGGGTAGTTTAACTGTCATGTACCTTGCATGGCTTCATCAGGGTAATATAGAAAGCTCTGAGGGTTTAACTTTCTATGTCAGTGAATTCCAGCTGCTATAAAACCCTCACATGGTGGCCCCTGAGAGCTTTTGCAAAAATACACCGGGAGAATCACAGCCAAAGTTCAGTCCTATCTCTCCTCATCTCTCTAACTACTAAGACTTATTATCTGCAGTTTAAAGAGCTCCATTTCCAGCCCAGGGGCTGTAGGTTGCTGCTCTCTGATTTTGTAGGGCACTGCACAAAGGTACAAGTTGTATTCTCTGGCCTGAAAAAGGATGCAGGGTTTTTGAGAGGAGAGCAAACGAGGTCTTTGTGAACGGGGAGAGCGTAGGCATTAGAGAAACAGGCTCACAGAATGTTAATTGCTGCTGGTGATTATGAGAATGTGTTGGGTATTTTGTTCTTTCTCAGAAGTGATGGTTCAATGTGTAATGACTAATACTGGCGAAGCCCTTTTACTTTACTGGTGATTCGGGAGTCTAGACTACCTTGCCTGCTGTTAGCTGCCATTCACTCTCATTACAGGTTTTGCGAATTAGACAGTCATTCTCTGGGTGCCTAGTATAGGTGCAGGAAGCAAATACTGTTTGGGAAAGAATATATTATTAAAGCTACAGAGTAAGCTGTTATGGGCACTATGCCTCTAATTCACAGAGGCTCCATCTTCTGTCCCTCCTGTGATGGATGCAGACTCTTCCATTAAAAATGGAGAAACTAAAATCCAATATTCATATCTCAGCATAACAGGAATAAAATGCTCATAGGCAATTTGTCAGTGTTTATTAACTGTGACCTAGAAAAAAATGTAACCATGGCACCACCTTCTCACACATATATAGCAGGATGGGATTTTTTTCCTCCACCCTCTTCTTTTCTAAACCCACCCCATCTGTCACTGGTAAACAGGGAAAAAAGTGGTGCATTAGCATAATAAGACACAGCGTCATATAAATGGTCAGTATCAATGGGAGAAAAAAAAATCTCTTTGGTAGGTTTCCAGCAACTCCTGGGGGCTGAAGAGCCCAACAGAGTCCCTCCAGGGCCTTTTGGCCTCAGAAGAACTGGTTCCCAGATATTTAGGGCCCTGAGAGCAGGGGAGTGGCTTAAAAGACTAAGAACACTGCCAAGGAAGAAGAAAGGGAGACCAGAGAGAGAAGACAGACACAGGTCCACCTGAGGGTGACTGAAGGACCAATAGGTGACTACACAAAAACAAAATTGATAAAAGAAAACAACCACCTGCAAAATAATTTTACTCCTTCCTTTGTACTTTGTGTGTCCTTGAGGATTTCCTCTCACTAAAGAAGTACATTTGCATGTCCTTCAAGGCATTATGGTCATAACTGAAGGTCGTAACAAATGTTCATGTTTTGTCAATTTTCTGTTGTGGAAGTTGAATATAATTTATATAGCAACAGGGCCCTGGAAAAGCCGAAGAGTACTCATGTGCTCAGTGGGTTCTTTCATGTTACAAAGGACACAAACAGGCACCATCAGTTTCCCTCTCAATAAGTGGAAATGCAGTCTATGGAAATAATCATGAATTAAAAGGGAAAGGATGCATTCTCAGAAGCTGCCCAGCCAGGAACTCAAGGAACTGGGACATTGCTTGTCATCTTTCAGGATCCAACTGTATAAATGGTCATTCTGGTGTTCCCAGGGCAATTCTAATAGTTGTTCCTTTAGATGCTCTTCCTCTGGGGCCATCTTAGAGACATGGCACCCTTATTATATTTAGTTTCTACTGCCTATGTTGCTATTGACTTTGGTGGAATAAGTACAGTGGTGAGATATGATTCAGAAAATATTCTGGTGAATATATTCTGGAGAATGAATTTATCTGGGGATTGAGGGAAAGGAAAGAGGATCCAGTTGACATATCTTTTTCCTGGTCCCCTGACTGCTGGGTCTGGCCTTTCTCCCACTGCTTCCCCACTGAGTATATATACTTCTTAGCATTATTGCACAGGGAGCTCGTTCCTGAACCTACATGTGTTTAGGGACACACTTGCCATCCTCCTAGAAAAAGTCATTCCCACAAGGGAATCCTTGATCCATTTAATTTAATTCTCACAGAAACTCCAGGATTTAAACACAATCATATTTCCACTTTATAGATTAGGAAAATAAAGATGAGCAAGATCAAGTAACTGGCCCAAGGCCACAAGCTGGAAAGTGACAGAAATAAGATTCAAAGTCAAATCTATTTGATATGCTGGTAAGACTTTAAGCAATCACACATTAATCAGTTCAGTCTAATATTCTACCTGTGATGACAGCACCCATAATTTTGTTTATGAGCTGGATAGCATCACAGCCCTCCTCTGTGATACCTCCCCTCCATTCTCCCAACACACACAACACTGGCCTTTGTAGCAAAAGATGACCTTCTTACATCTCTGGACTCTTATTTACCAGTCCAATAACTATTGATCATCCATCACTTCACTGGAAACTTTCTTATAGCTATTGAGAAATTCAACAGCTATATTTTACACAAACACTAAAAACAAAAACAAAAACAAAACCCAGCAAATAAAAAGGCTATGGTATATTTGAGAAACCAGGAAAGCACTAAAAGAAATCACAGCATTCACACAAAATACAATTTTCTCCTCCACATGACTTGATTTGCCACTTTTTGGTCAAATAAAATCATTTCTTATGGTTCATGAAGCTTTTCTCTTCTTTTGAGTCATAACATCAATTGACAAGCCAAAGTAAATTCAGTGAAGAGTTCACTACTTCATTTTTCACATCCTTGAACAAACTTGGTATCAGCCGAAAAAAGAAAGAAAAATCAGATATTTACTAACAAGCTCATGGCATAAACTGTAAAGCAAAACTTGACGGACTTTACTGGAATTACCACTTTAATAAATTTGGAACCACATCAGTCATTTGATGTTCCTTATATTAAAGGACATTCAAGTTAGATGTAGTCTAAATTATAAATGCTTATACTTTGACATATTAAAATTCAACAAAATTGAGTATTGTGATATGTAATTTACCTCTTTATATTGTTTAATACAAAAACCTACACTGAGAATAAATCTTCCCAGCAGATAAGCTCTATTTTATTGAAAACTTCACAACTGCTTATGGCTTACCAGCTCTTCTAAAATAATTCAATATATAGTGGTGCCTGGGTGGCTCAGTGGGTTGAGCGTCTGACTTTAGCTCAGGTCATGATTTCGTGGTTCCTGAGTTCCAGCCCCACATCAGACTCGCTTGCTGCTGTTGGCTCAGAGCCTGCTTCAGATCCTCTGTCCCCCTCTCTCTGCCCCTCCCCTGCTTGCACTCTCTCACAACCAAATAAAACATAAAAAATGTAAAATAATTCAATATCCAATTAACTTATTAAAGAACATAATATATAACATCTATATGAAGTATATGTATATGATATATAAAAGAGACATATAATATATATAAGGAGATATATGATATATACAAGATATAAACAGGAATATGGGACATTCATGTATATGTATATATATTATCCTTTATACATATACCATAAATATACACACACTCATAAAGGAGATATATATAAGATGAAGGCTCATGTATGTATGAAGGCTATGTATATAATACTTAGTGAAAAGTAGTAATCATGTCATAATAAAGGGTTAGGAGCTCAAAAACGAGATCATATTTTTTCATCTTTTATGCAAACACGTACTGGGCATCTAACATGACTGAGGCACTGGGCTGTGCTCTGAGGCTGAAACAGTGAAGCATATGTAGTTCTTTCTCTCAAAGTATCATCTAGCAAGGAGATAGATAGGTCATGGACTCAGCTTTTATTTTGGGGGGGGGGTAGTGATCAAGAATCCTGAGTTGAGTTGGCTACCAGAGTTATAGCATGGCTAATATTTGGTGCTTTGTAGCTATCTGAGCTCCATTCTTAGCTCTACTGTGCACTTAGGGATCAAGTGCAGGAAAAGCTGTTTAGAGGGATGTCCCCTGGGCCAAACTGTCCAAGAAGCCATGACTATGAGGAGGAGCCCTGTACCTGAGAGGCAGAGGCATTGACTCAAGAGGAAGAATGAGAAAGAGAACATAAGAATATTTATGTGGTTTCTGTGTAACAAAATAGGATAATGCTTAAAATAAAATTTGTCTGGAAAAATCAGCTTGGATCTTCTTCTTTTTTTTTTTTTTTAATGTTTATTTATTTTTGAGACAGAGAGAGACAGAGCATGAACGGGGGAGGGGCAGAGAGAGGGAGATACAGAATCCGAAACAGGCTCCAGGCTCTCAGAGAGAGGGAGATACAGAATCCAAAACAGGCTCCAGGCTCTGAGCTGTCAGCACAGAGCCTGACGCGGGGCTCGAACTCACGGACCGTGAGATCATGACCCCAGCCGAAGTCAGCCGCTCAACCGACTGAGCCACCCAGGTGCCCCTCTGCTTGGATCTTCTTGCACGAGTTTGACAAACATTTGATATAAGATCTGCTTGTATGACTCTCTATTATTCTTTTAAACAATTCAGAATCTTAAAGAAAAAATAACAATTTCACTAAATAGAGAAGAGACCAAAACCTGACATATGCCTATCTTCAACATTATTCAAAATGAAAACTGAAGTCGGAGTCGTCAGCCACAGATATGTGACAGGTCAGTGTGGCAAATATGCTTTCAGGATCCAAGTTCCCCAACTGAAATATCTGTCTTGGATTTTGAAATCAAGACAGATCTGGCTTCAAAAATTGGGCTTTGTAACTCTGGTACAGTATTCATAGTTCAAACGCCATCTGTCTTGGCAGGGTGATTGCAAGGCTTAAAGGTCGTTTTCCTAATGCACCTGATGCATAAAAAATGCTCAACAAATGATATTGATAATTATTTTATAATTATATTAAAAGGCATTGAAGTTTGGGAATTGTGCAGATTTCCTATTTAAACCCTCATAGTCCCAACAATTTTAATGTATTTAATCAAAGTCCCCCAAAACAATAAAAGTACATTTTTCACTCATATCTGGAGATGAAATGGCACACCGACCACTTACCCCTTTATGGTCAAGAACTTTAGCTTTCATGTTCAGATCCAAGCCCTTTGCATTCTGAATGATGAAAAAAGACATACCTGAGTTGGGTTTTTTTGATTCCCTACATCTAGTGTGTGATTGATACATTTTTCTTTAAAAATTGAACTGTTTAAATGAAAAAAGGGAAGGTATGTATGCAGGTTTTATGTCAAATGTTTGTTAACCTCCTACAGAGAAGACTAGAGGGGATATTTCTTATGCTCTAGGAGTTTTCTATCTTGGGGATTTCTAGTTGTATTTCTTAGGAAACCATATCCCAATCCTGTTATTTCTACAAAGATGCTTACTTGCCACCTGATACAATCTCTCTGCTGAAATAAGTAATAGGGGCCATTAGAAATTCATGGGAAAACTGTGCCTTAAATTTGTTCCCTAGTGAATTTAATTTTAGAAATTAATGAGCTCTGCTGATACATTTTCCTAGTAAATTAATGAAAGATTATGTAATTCTCTTTAGCTATATGCTGAGCTCCAACCTAATAGGGCATCTGTCTTCACCCCACACATGCTCACTGGGTATTGAAGACCAGCCTATCAATGTTCCTTAAGGAGATTTAGTATAACTTACCACCTAAGTCTGAGTCAGGGGTGAGGAGGTGATGAGTTTCTCACTGGGTGAGTGGGAATCAGGGAACAATGGTCAAAGGGGGACTAGTGCCTTGGATAACATCATTCCACCCTCCTGTGAGGTAGGTGTGGCAAGAAGGGCAGGGATGCCCTGTTTTGGTTTGTTTGTTTGGTTGGTTGGTTTATTCTGAAGAACTGAGCCAATATGAGGGGTTCTCAAGCAGTTTAGTAAGAAATATTCTGCAGGTTGGGGATGGCATAATTCTTTGAGAAGGACCCTGCTCTGAGGTGAACTGAATGCTCCACTTAATTGCATCTCTTTTTGGTACAAGGGAAGTTGGGAGCTCTGCTGAGTGACTGGGAGTCATTTTCCAGAAGATTCTTTAGGCCCTTCCATTAATATGTAGGCTGTTAGTGTAGCTATTGGTTCTGTGGAAGCTTAAAGACATTAAGAGCTAGCAGCCAAGCTACCCTACCAGCATAATTTAGATCACAATTCTGCAGTCAGGTGTGTAACTCATCTGTTCATATGCTGAGCATCTATACCACCCGGCTGTGTTACTTCACTTAATCTTCAAACAGTCCTGTGGGCTATTGCCAACCTCATCACTAATAAGGAAACTAAAACTCCTGGAGGATAATTTATCCAAGGTCAGACACCCAGTGTGTAAGGGATCTAGAATTTGGCTCTGATATGTCTACTAAACACGCACACACACACACACACACACACACAGAGCACAACAAAACAAAACAAAAAAACACTGAGCTAAGATGATACTTATTTGGGAATAGACACAGTTTTTTTTTTTCCCAACTATCCCACACTGTAGACACCCAATTATAAAAATCCATAAACTAACTCTTTGAGGCTTCAGATTAATTTAAAATAATAGCAAGTCAATACTAAGTGTTAAGAAGAGGAAAAGCCACTGGGTGGCTCAGTCAGTTGGACTTCCAACTCCTGATTTTGGCTCAGGTCGTGATCAAGTGGTTCCTCAGATCGAGCCTCACATTGGGCTCTGTGCTGATGGTGTGGAGCTTGCTTGGGATTCTCTTTCACTCTCTTCCTTTCTCTCTGCCCCTCCCCTGCTCATGCACTCTCTCTCTCAAAATAAATAAACATTGGGGCGCCTGGGTGGCTCAGTCGGTTAAGCGGCCGACTTCGGCTCAGGTCATGATCTCGCGGTCCATGAGTTCGAGCCCCGCGTCGGGCTCTGTGCTGACAGCTCAGAGCCTGGAGCCTGTTTCAGATTCTGTGTCTCCCTCTCTCTCTGACCCTCCCCCGTTCATGCTGTCTCTCCCTGTCTCAAAAATAAATAAACGTTAAAAAAAATATATTAAAAAAAAACAAATAAACATTTAGAAAAATAAAAAATAAAAATAAATAACAAGTGGAAAAGCATTATGAAAAACTCAAGCTGACTAGAACTGCTAACACTTTGAAAGGGAAGGGTTACATAAGTCATATAAGAAGAGAAATAAATCTTTATACTGCTCTCTTCCTACCAGTGTAGCCAGTCTGTTATAGCAGAGTGTAACAGTAAGGCTTTAATATACAAAGGACAAAGGACTACTTTCCTGAAAAGATTTGAGAAAGTTGGATCTGTCTGAATAATATGTGGCATGAACAGTCTTACCTTTTTAGGTTTAGGAGATCTGGAAAGAGAAGGGGAGAAGAGGAGAAGTGGGGAAGGTAGGGGATGGAAGAGGCAGGGAAGGGAACGAAAAGGAAAGGAGGTGAGAGGAGGGGAGAGGAGAGGATGGGAAGAGATGAGATCTGACTATTACAGACACAGTCTAGAGGCCATTTCTTCTAAAATACCAAGAAATATTTATAAAAACAGAAAACTAATATTCAATTTTAGTTTGTTGCATATCTGTAGCACAAATTACATTTGTAGCCTTAATCTTTGTAAAATCTGATATACACAAAATAATTTTTTATTATCGAAGTATATTTGACATACGATGTTATTTTAGTTTCAGGTGTATGACATAGTGATCTAACAATTCTATACATTATGTGGTGATCACCATAAGTGAAGTGACCATCTGTCACCATACAATGCTATTACAATATTATTGACTGTATTCCCTATGCTGTACTTTCCATTTCTGTGACTTATTTATTTAATAACTGAAAATTTATACCTTGTAATCCCCTTCACCTTCACCTGGGGTGAATAATTTGTTAGTGGAAACAAGGAAAGGGCTGATTTCCATGTCTCCACTGGCATAAAAAAGAGAAAGGGGAAATCTGTGAGAGGTCAGGTGTGAGTGAGCTCCCGTGTCCTGCAGGAGCCCAGGGCAAAGCCAGAAATGAGCAGGAGAGAGGAAGCCCTTGGGGGAGTCTGCACAGACTGCTGGGTTTTATAGGGCAGTATGATATTGAAAGGGAAAGGTGGGAGACTTTTGGTCACCACTCAGTCACCTCCCATTTGTTTAATGAAACTTATTTAAATCATTTTTTATGAATCATTTCTTAAGAGAAGTCAACAGGGATACCTGGGTGGCTTAGTCGGTTAAGTGTCTGGCTGTATTTCCACTCAAGTCATAACCTCATGGTTCATGAGTTCAAGCCCCAAACTGGGTTCCACAGTGATTGTGAGAAGCTTGCTTGGGATTCTCTCTCTCCCTCTCTCTGACCCTCCCCTACTCTCTTTCAAAATAAATAAATAAACTTAAAAAAAGAGAGAGAGGAGTCAAAATATGTAACAACGTAGCCCAGGCAGTAAAAACAAACAAACAAACAAACAAAACTTTATTGGGTGGGCTCTTCTTCAGAAGGTAGTGGAGAATTGGTTTTTGTTTGTCTGTTTGTTTTACACATTGTAGACTTTTGTTCAAAAAGTTTTGAATGGCATTAATTAAGTTTCAGATCTATTCAAGTCATAGATTTTTCATACTATAGAATTACTGAATATTATAAGAAAGAATTCCATGAAATGTTAACTCTATCCTGTGAAGTGCAAGCCAAGCTTTGAGATCCACCCCCCCACCCTCCAGCTGCTCCAAACCATCTTGTAAGGACCACCGGAGTGGCCCAAGGTTTTCAGTCTATGAAATACCCTTCTTGGAAGGAAATGGAAACAAAAAAACAGGAAGAAGAGAAAAGCTGCTCCCACATCCTTGTGTCAGTTTGTCTTCCCCATCTACTCAACACACCCAGGCCATGCAAAAGTGCAGAATTTGTTCCCTGTGAGGTTCTACCCCTACCAAAGCTTGTCTAGAGAACAAGACACTCCAGGTAAAAGGTTCAGCAACCTTGACAGGGAAGAGAATGATTCCAGTGACCAGAAATGCTAGGTCATTTCTGTAGCAACTGAAGCTCAAGTAGGAGTGGTTCCCTTCTACCAGTTACCAGGAACATTGGGGGATTCTAGCCTCCTAGACCTCTGGAGGGTAGGAAGGGCACAGATCTCCCAAGAGGCCTTCAGCACAGGTTAGACATCTCTGCTCACTTTCCCTACTCTGTTCTGGTCCAGGTGCTTTGAAATTATTAGCCCTTTGAAAAACATAGACTCTTTTTTTTTTTAACCTATATTTATGTCTCTAGAAGCTCTCTTGGTGTCTGGCATGTGACAACCCTCAATTATTATTTGTTTCATAATAATAACATTTATTAAGATAGTTTATTTTGTGGGGCACCTGGGTGGCTCAGTCAGTTAAGCATCTGACTCTTGATTTTGGCTCAGGTGGTGATCTCACAGTCTGTGAGTTCGAGCCCCACATCAGGCTCTGTGCTGACAGTGTGGAGCCTGTTTGGGATTCTCTTTCCCTCTCTCTCCTCTCCTCCCCTGATCATTCTCTCTCTCTCTCTCTCTATCTCTCTCAAAATAAATAAATAAACATTTTTTAAAAAGTTTATTTTTTGGTGTTCTCTGAAAATAAATAAATAAACATTTTTCAAAAAGTTTATTTTTATGTCGGACTATGTGATGTGATTCTTACAAAAATGCATGAAGTATATCGTCTAATTCCCATTTTATAGATGATAAAAAAGAGACTTGAAGAAATGACAAAAATTTTCCCAAGGTTACAGAACTTTTCAATAGTGAAGTCAGGATGGGAACTCGGACACTGTCTTCCCTGTAATTGTTGAATTTAATTGACTAGGGTAGACATGACCTAAGAGATGAGCTGGGATAAATCTATATTCCTGGCATCTTCTGCTTCTTGAAAATCTGTGTTGTTGTGTTTTTTTTCCATTGCTCTCTATCAACCTCATTTTCCCTTCCCCAGTCTACCTGACCTTGAGTATTTATCAAGTGGAATAGTATTCATTCACTGCATTCTCTTTTATGTTGCATGTTTGATATAGTGACTTGCGACTCGGACCTTAAAATGCTAGGCACAGGCTGTTAAAATGGAGTTCTGGTAAAGTTAAAGCACAGATCAAGGCTGGAAATAGCTTACATTTATTTGGATTTCACCAGGGGAACATTAGCTCTTTATGACATTTGAAAGATGATGCTTTTATGATCTTTATATAATAGGTTTACCAAAGCACTCTGTCTTATTTAAATTTCAGTGATCCTGAAGAGAAAATTTGTGCATCCTTAGTTATCTTGCTGTTGATGGACTTTGAATCATTCATGACTTTCAAAATTTTTCAGTACAAATGAAATATAGTTTGACTTGATTGTATAAGAAAAATCTGGAAGTCTGTCCTACAGGTCACTATTTAAATGGCAGCACAATAAATGGCTAGATATTTCACAGAAGCAAATGCTGCTTCCCACACCATAGTGAGAGTGATTGGATTAAATTATTTTCTCAATTATGCTTGGATACCCCTGCATGACTAACAACAACAACTACAAGCAGCCTTAATTAAGTACTTTGCTTCTTTGAAGGAGTTCATTCTTTGAATTATTTCAATGGAATTGAAATAAGAAAAAAAAATATGTTGACTGCTCAAAAGGAGAAAACGCCTGTGTTTATCCCATGCAGTACAGAATAGAAATGAATGAACAAAGGGACAGGTACTGGAAGCCGTCTTGACACGAGATACCCAAGTGGAATGCTTAGCTCCTCAGTATTTAATCAAGGCTAACTATCATTAAATACACCTATGAGACATTCATTATTATCATGAATGATCTAATGTTAATTCAAGTGTGCACAGCCTGCTAGCGAGAGCATAGATCACCAAAGCTTTAGACAAAGAGCAGACACACGGTTTATGGAGATTTGAGTATCCAAAATTTAGGACATAGAGGGGAAAGTTTCAAATACATGTCAGAGCTGAACACAGGCTCAACCACAAGTAAAAGAAGATACATATATATTTTTAAATGTTTATTTATTTTGAGAGAGAGAGAGAGAGCACGCGAGCATGCACATGCATGAGTGGGAGAGGAGCAGAGGAAGAGGAAGAGGAAGGGAGACAGAAAATCCCAAGCAGGCTTTGTGCTGTCAGCACAGAGCTCAGTGCGGGGCTCTAACTCACCACCACGAGATCATGACCTGAGCAGAAAGCAAGAGTCAGACAACCCACTTGGCCACCCAGGCGCCCCAAAAGATACATATTTTTATGTGTGATTCACAGGGGAAGACAACATGAAACAATTGCACATTGGCTCTACTTTGCGCAGTGGTTTTCAAACTATGTTCCACAGAGCCTTGGATTGTTTTTTGAGGCAAGGCTCGTCCTGGCACCAGGGGGAGGCCCAAGAATGAGGTCTCTTTGGGGATAGAGGACGATTAAGAGAGAGGCTGAGGGAGCAGAGCTGAAGCCTCAACAGCTTCTACCAAAGCAAGTCTATTTTACTTGGTTTTGAAAAACAGTCCACTAATGATTTTATTTTTTTAAAGTGTTTTGCTGAGGAAATATGTTAGAATAATGTGGCTAGCTCTTTTTTTTTGTCCTTCAGGTTTCAGCTTTAAAAAAATTTTTTTTTCTGATGTTTATTTTTGAGAGAGAGAGAGAGAGAATGAGCAGGGGAGGAGCAGAGGGAGAGGGAGACAGAATCTGAAGCAGGCTCCAGGTTCTGAGCTGTCAGCACAGAGCCTGACGCAGGGCTTGAACTCATGAACCGCGAGATCATGACCTGAGCAGAAACCAAGGGTCCTATGCTTAACCACTGAGCCACCCGGGCAGCCTATTTTACTCAGATTATCAGTACAGCCTGAGGTGAAATCATATAAAACACTCTGGAATAAGGATGACAAATGTTAGAGACTAGGAAAAGGTATTTGTTACAAACCCATGAAGTTGGCCTTCTTGCTGCAGGAGTAGCAACTGGTTTCACATGTACAGGAGGTAAAGGGGAGATAAAAGAAGTGACAGGCTCCCTCCTGAGGCTCGCTCAGCGGATACTGCTTGTCATCTCCTATGAGCTCACAGGGACTCTGGCCTCAGAAAGGAAGGAGACACCCTAAGGTCTCTAGGTGCTCATGATTCTGTGTGGAAGCTTAGGACCCTTATCGGCATTGACTATGGCCTTGAAAACAAAAGGGAGGAGCACACTCTAATTTATAAACATAAGTGAGACAAGTCTCTTCTTGAGGAAACTACCCCACCAGGTCAGGCTTGGCTTCTTTTGAATATTTTTTCTGATAGTCATTCTTTTTCTTTAATTTTTTTAAAATTTGTTTTCTTATCAAAAATGTATGACTGTGCCTTTTATTTATTTCTGCAGAAACTGTACCTTCATTGCCATTATAATCTTCTTCTATTCCCCTAGCTTTTATAAGTATTTTTAGGTTTGATCGTCTTCAAGTAATCAAATAATCTATCGCATCAGCAAAGATAAGCAGAAACTGACCTTGAAGTTTGATTAATTTCCAAACTAACCATGAAGGATTTTAAGAATCAAAGGCCTGAATTAACCTATGGGAAACCAAATGGTGTTTCTCAAATCCCATCAATGAATGAAGTAATTGATCATCCATATTGTTAATCATTCCCAAGTGAGTGGTATCTAACCTCAGGGCTTACATCTTCATGAAGTAATCAGCTGGTGTGGGGGTGATAGCTAATTGCAGCTCGTCAAAGGCAAAGGAAGCCTCCACTCCTCCCCCACAGTCTGAGGCCACTTACGCATCCAACTGCAAGTATTAAGTGGTAGGACTCAGGATTCAGTTTGTGAAAATAAAACAAACCACCGCTACCAATAAGCCAATAGGCCAAGTGTTAAATAGAGTGAAACAGTACGAATTAAGAAATTTAAGAAATTGCTCGGGGCACCTGGGTGTCTCAGTCGGTTAAGTGTCCGACTTCAGCTCAGGCCAGGATCTCAACACTCGTGGGTTCAAGCTCCATGTCGGGCTCTGTGCCGACAGCTCGGAGCCTGGAGCCTGCTTTGGATTCTGTGTCTCCCTCTCTCTCTGCCCTCCCCCACTCATGCTCTGTCTCTCTCTCTCAAAAATAAACATGAAAAAATGCAAAAAAAAATAAACAAGAAATTTCTTAAAAATTGAAGTAAACATAGGGTGCCAAATTAGATTTTTACATTGAAAAATACAAAAGTAGTAGTAATGTAAGTAGTTTGTAAAATGCCCTGCAGGAAATATTTCCTATTTCCCACCACCACACCCCTTTCTGGCTTGTACTTTTCAACATAAAAGGTATTAACTTAATACCAAAAAATGTGCACATGAAAAGAAAAGTGGGAATTATAAAAATATTAAGATTTTAAAACTCCATCTGAGTTGTGATGACATCGGAAAACTGGATAATTATCTGGAAACTCTAAAGTCCAAAACCCTTTCCCACAATTTCTGGAAATTCCCAGGAGCTCGGGTCCTCAGTCCTCCCGCCCCCAGATCCTATATCCACATATTGTGTTCCTGTGTCATCTCATGTTGACATGAGCATCCACATAAGCACAGTTCCTTATTTTCACAAAAATATTCTCAGGTTAATCATTCCATGAATTTGGTTGATCCTAGCAGGGCTCTCTCAGACTCCAATCACTTTCCAATTCCTCTTTATTTCTATCTCACTTTTTCTATGCTTGTTGTTCCCTTCAGAATTAAAAATGACAGGGGTGCCTGGGTGGCTCAGTTGGTTAAGCATCCAACTCTCCTCAGGTCCTCATCTCACGGGTTCGGGAGCTTCAGCCCTGCCCTGGGCTCTCTCACTTCAGATCCTCTGTCTCCGTCTCTCTCTGCCCCTCCTGCTTGCACTGTCTCTCCCTCTCTCTCAAAAATAAATAAACATTAAAAAATAGAATCAAAAATGACAAAATGCCTCATCAGATGAGCTTGGTAATCATACTTTGTGTCAAGTTATAGAAGTGTTTGAATAAAATGAAATGAAATAAAATAATTAAAAAAACTACACTTCCCCTAAAAGGAATTCTAGAGGGTAAGAAAATCATCTTCTCTTCATAACAATGATTACACAAATAGTATCCAGAATGTTATACACCCATTCATCAATGGGTTTGTTACAAATTCATTTTTACAACACTCAAATTAGTTTTTCTATCCTAGACATTCTTTAAAAATACTCTAATTAATTAATTCATCCAATAAACAAAAGTACTTGGAAAATAGGCTCCAAAGTACAAAATACTTGGAAAATGGGCTCCAAATGGCCCATTCCCTTTTTAGTCTGCCTATTATTATGATCAGAAATACATAAAGCTGTCTATTTTTGTGTACTTACCAGCACAGAGAAATATTATTTGAAAACATATTGAAAATTTTATAGATAAAAATTATAGCATATAGTGGTTTTAATTGGTATATTTTTTGAATCCTAATGAGATTGAACTCTTTAATATATGCTTATTGTTATCCCTGTTTCTGCCTCTATGAATTAATTGTCTTTTCATATGCTTTACTGTTTTTTCTTGTTAATTTATAACAATCCTTAATCTATAAATAGCATTTATGTGTCCTATGTCGCAAAGAGATTTCCTCGCTTTATTATTTGTTTTTCAATTTTTATTTTCTTTTGAGTTCCTTCCTACAGTAAGTGGAAGAAGGCCTTTTCACTCCAAAACCATGTCAATATTTAGCTATATTTGCCCCTAGTAGTTTTGCTCTTATGTTTATATCTTTGCCAATGTGAAATGATCTTTGGAAGTTGATCTGAAGTAAATATCTAACTTTGTTTCCTTCAGTGGTTTGCCATTTATTCTAACACTGTTTGCTGAATAATCCATGAGTATTTTACATTCTGATATTATCATGACGCCTTGTTGACAAATACATCTTTTCTCTAATGATGTAATTTTTATGTTTAGTTTATTTTAATTAATTTTACTTTCATCAAAGTAATAGAAATACATGGTTAAGAAATCAAATAGTACCAAGTAGCATAAAATATGAATAATATTTCCATACCCAAGCTTTCATTCCTGTCAGATATAAATACCTCCAACTCCTTCAGCAAATTTTTAACCTTTCTCATACCTCCTTCCTAAGACAAAGCCCAGCTATTTGGAAGCCCATATATTCACATTCTACTGCCTACCGATACCTATACCACTTCCTGGATACAGTCGTCAAATATTCTCAAGCCACTCTTCCTCAATCAGTGAAGATTTTGGCACCTCGAATACTGTCTTTCTGTCCACCTCTCCAGATTCTTGAAGATTTCAATACCCACATGGATGATCCATCTACACTTCGTTTTTTTTTTTTATTTTTTAATCTTTATTTATTTTTGAGAGAGAGAGAGAGACAGAGCATGATCAGGGGAGGAACAGAGAGAGAGGGAGACACAGAATATGAAGCAGGCCCCAGCCTCCGAGATGTCAGCACAGAGACCGACGCGGGACTCAAACTCACAAACTGTGAGGTCATGACCTGAGCTGAAGTCAGACGCTTAACCAACTGCGCCACCCAGGCGCCCCGCGCCCCTACACTTGCAATGTTTAACGCCTTATTTTTCCTCACTTGGTGTTCCATTCTAACTTAGCTACCCATTTCCAGCTACAATCTAGATTTTGTCATTACCAGTAATGGTAGCACCTCCAAAATCTTATTTTCAGAATCACCCACTCTCTCATCATCACTTCCTATCAATAGGGAAATGATCAAAACCAGAAAAAACAAAAACAAACAAACAAACAAAACAGCTCATTACATCCCTACCATAGAATATACTACAAACATTTAAAAGATTGAAAGAGTTTTCTACACCAAAATGGAAACATTGCCAAGATATAGTATTAAGTAAAAATATCAAGTGATCATAAAATATGTACAGCATAAAACTATTTATGAAAAAAAGAGAAAATCCATAACATAAATCTATCATCTATCTATCTACCTACCTACCCATCTATCATCTTCATGAGCATAGAAAATGGTCTGGAAGGATTCACAGTGTTTTTATGGTTACCTTTGGCAAGAAGAGAATGACTGTGTGATGACTAGAGTAATGCCAATCCCTATAACAAATTTTTTAACCATGGGATTATATATTTATGCATTATTCCTTTAGGTAAAAATAAAATCAAAATAAATACTCTAATTATATACTATCTCCCCCCTCAAAATCCTAATCAGATACTGATTAATAATAATTTACAGACTCAGTACAAGAAACAGATATTGTCACAATATTGTCAAAAATTCCTGATGTCAGGAATGTGTTATTCCTCTATTTACTCACAGGTTTCTTTATGTGCTTCTTTATGCTTTCGTTATACATCCTACTCATTAGTTTATTCTAGCATCTTTTATATCTCTATTGTTATTGTTAAGACATTCCTTCCCTGTGATATCTCCTAATAGGGTGCTAATTAAAGGAAAACCATTAATATATAGAGGTCTGTTAAGTTCTAATTATATTTGGTTATCTCCTGATCACCTATCATAATTTAACATCTCTATGACTCAGTTTCTTCTCATCTTTAAAGATGGATAATTAAAGTGCCCACATGGCAGGTGTGCTGTGATGACTGAGTTAATAGCTGTAAAACACTGACACCTGTGTCCAGCCCATTTCCTGGTGGGATTCAGCATCCAACACATTCCTCGGTCTTCTCTTTTAGGATCAAAATGTGCCAATTCATATTATCCTTTTTTCGTTCTTTTCTCCAGTTCATTTTGTTCCAACCAAAAGTTGTTAGGACAGTTTGGCTAAGATTCCCTTCACCACACCCAGGTCATTTCCTTTGCAGGCATTAAATTGCCAGCCTGTTGGTTCTTTTCTCACTTCTGTCTTTCCTTCACCACATGTTGAATGAATTCCTCAACCTCTCTGAGTGTAGGAAGCCCTCTTCCATTGTTGCCAGGCCCATTTGCATATCTTCCCTCTTCTATTATTTTGGCACTCAGGTGGCATTTGTAAGAACAAGGAAATTAAATCACAAGTTCAGATTCTCATTTTGGACTGGAAACAACCTCTCTTTTCTTTTTGCACCCTAACTCCTGTCTTTGATCTGTTCAAGGACACCTCGTTCCTAATTATCCATAGTATCTTCTCCTACACTTGTACATTTGTCTATAGATCCTCTTTCCCACCTTCCCTCCTTCATGTGCTTAAAATTTTTCAGACATTTTCTATTAGGAAAGGGCTAGGTACAAACACTTTCAGAAGTGTACTCAAGGTAAAGATCCTAATTAACACCCGAGTAGAAATTTCTTGCATGTCTAGTTCTGTGCCAAGAGAAATCAATCAGTAGTTAGAGCAGGAAATTAGAAAGATCAGTCTGAAACCAAGCTCTGTCATCTTCTCCAGTTATAATAACTCCTTGTCTCAATCTGTGAATTGTACTTTGCTAAAATTAAATTTTAGTAGTTACAACCAATAAGTATTTAATTCATATCTATAAAAGCAAAAGAGAGCAATTTATTATTGATAAAATAAATTTTCCTCTTAATCCTTCCCTGGCATTGCTAATGAATTTCTTTGAACTAAAATTTTACTCTCAAAGAATCACCTTCTGAGTAGAATGGAGCACTTGCTGCATTAAAGAACCGAAGGGGGGGCACCTGGGTGGCGCAGTCGGTTGGGCGTCCGACTTCAGCCAGGTCACGATCTCGCAGTCCGTGAGTTCGAGCCCCGCGTCAGGCTCTGGGCTGATGGCTCGGAGCCTGGAGCCTGTTTCCGATTCTGCGTCTCCCTCTCTCTGCCCCTCCCCCGTTCATGCTCTGTCTCTCTCTGTCCCAAAAATAAATAAATGTTGAAAAAAATTTAAAAAAAAAAAAAAAAAAAAAGAACAGAAGGGAAGAATTATTTGGATCTATAACATAAAGTCACTAGGGAGGAAATTTCACACATTATTTAGTTCCTCAAGAATCACAATCAGAAGGGCAAAATTTGTGCAGGAATCAAATCAAAAGTCACACACAGGCCTTTATCTGATTGACTAGAAAAGGAAACCACATGATTCCCAAATACCTAAGTCTCTTGGCTTCCAAGGAATGGAAAATTTGGATTATTCTAGGATTTAAAATTCCTTAGCACTGAGTTAAAACCTGCTTGGAACAGACTTCTAAAAATGTGTTTGGTCTAGAAATGTTATTTCAAAGCAGAGTGACATTTTGCTTATAAAGTTTGCCAAGGGCAAAGGGCCTTTAAGAAATTGTTTTTTTTCCTTTTTTTTCTTTCTCTTCTCCCCCTCTCCCCCACTATTGCCACATTCTAACAAATCCTTCTCATCTGCTGGTAGATTTACATGTTTCATTACATTAGGACCTCTACCTCAGCTTAGAGTAAGGGAAGACATTTCACCAGAGAAGTTTTCCCTCCATAAATATTTATTATATGCATACCTGTATCTATATGTTTCATTGTATTCATACTTATTTAATCACTTCAAACACTAAATGCTTTGGGATTGGCTCAAGTGGGGTCAGGTGGCACCCAGTCAGAGATTCCAGGTCAAATCCAGTCTCTGTTCAGAAGTTCCTAGATGATGCAATTGACCTGGACTCTGACCTCTATTTGGAGCATCATTTTAGGGACTACCTAGACAGTTACCCTGGGATCTGTGAGAATTCTGAAGGGTCCTCTGTGACAATGAAAAGCCTATAGAAGGTAGGTGGGAGAGTGAATAACTGAAATCCTTGCTCTCTCAACCTCACTCGGGATTAAAGGGAATTACAGGTTTACTGTTCACTGAAGAGAAACAAATGCCCCATTACACAGAAGGGATTAGGGCCTGGGGGAGCATTTACACCCTCAGAAGACATTGCTGTTTGCCTTGGGGTGTGAGCCGAGAGACATAGACTGCATTAAAAACAGATTCCAGATGAACCAGAATTGCAAAATAAATGCTACACAGGGTGAATAAAATTCTTTAGAACCCCTGAGTAATAATGAAATAAAAATATTGATCCCATAAAGGATCTGAGGATTTTTCTCTCAGAGTTAACACGGGCAAATATTCTCATCATTCAACAGGAGAGTCCCTTCCTGAATTTTACCGGTTCCCACCCTGCAGAAGCCACAGACTATAATACAGAAAGAAAGGAAAAGCACAACCTGTCTCATGACTGGGGAGAGACACGTATGCTTTTCCCGAAAGGCAGGACAGATGTGGAGTTTGGAATACCCAGTCTGCACTGTGAGTTGGTGTGTATGCAGAGGGTGCTATGTGAATTTTCACCTGCTGCCTTTGTTTCATGAATAAATATTAACACAGGTGTTCAGAAATGAAGAAAAGGAAGCCAAGATCATTTTCAACTTTTTGTGACTTCATAATGTGTGTGTGTGTGTGTGTGTGTGTGTGTGTTCACACATCACAATTTGAAGTGAATGGGAAAGAAAATTTATAATCTTTCTACTTGCTCTGCCCACAATCTAAACCACCTTTAGAGTATGACTTTCAAGTGGACTGCTAAAAAACTCATAAAAGAAATAAAGCCAAGGAAATTAAAATTGACATGTGAGTAGAGCTCTCAGATATAATTTATTTAGTCAATCAATAAATGTATTTTGAGCACACATATATGAAAGGACTGCTCGAGACATTATGAAGACGAAGGAGGATCACATGCAGACTCTGTACCTGGTGCTTATTCTCTCAGGGCACATAATGCACACAAACAGATAACAGCTCATATATGCAAATAGTGATGCACATAAAGAAACAATATAACAAATAATCATCATGCAAAGTAGATGGGTATAAATGTCATGAGAGAGATGAAAATGATGTCTCCTAGGATTTCTAAAGACAGATTGTCTCTATTTAGTGAGGGGGCAGGTGATCCTTGAGAGGCCTATCATCTGGGCCCTGAGGGGTGGATGACCTTTGGACATCTTTAGGCCACAGGATAAGAAGGTAGAATTCAATGGGAAGCTGCCCAACACTGTGCAATCCAAGGACATCCTTAGGCATAACTATAAAATGATGAGATTAGCTTTTTGTTCTTTCTTAGTTTCTCTTTCTCTACCCTAACTAAATGACTAACTTGATAATTTGACAAACTAACTCATGTTAATGCATTAATGGCTAATAAGGGTGAAATTCTGCTTTTCCCAGCTACTTATGTTTTAACATGCTTTAATTCTTATTACTGTAAAACAGCTATTCATTATATAAATGACTATTCAGCTATAACCTAGGCTGAAATCTGTGGAGATGTATTTTTCTTTTTCCATTTTGATTTTTAGCCCCATTTTCATTCGCAGCTTAGGGCAGGGCAGCCTAGATAGCTCCACACTTGTTAGCACTGCTTCCTATGGCAAAGCCAGGATCTGGATCAGCCTGGATCTAGACTCAAACATCAGGTCTATGGCCAGGGATCAATTTCAGTGACCTGTGGGTTGGCACCTCTTAAGCTGGGTAGAACCACAAAGGAGACAATTTACGTGTGTTGCCTACTATTATCTTCAATTCCATGACCCAATACAAATTGATATTGTTAGTACTAAACAAAGCAAAAATTGATGGGGTGAAGGAAGGGAGGGGAGGAAGGAGCAAAGGTGACAAATCGAACAAAGGTGATGCTTTTCTGATTCTGAGCAAAGAGTCAAATAGAATAAACAGTGCCATGGCCTTGAAAGTCCTGTTCTTTGTGCTGGTGGAGCTAACATGAGAGGTGGAACTGGCCAGGTCACAGTGTTGGGTTAGGCTTTCCCATGCCCATGATGGAGTTAACTGGAGCAAAATTAAGGTTACAAAACTCTAAGTTCTAGAGAGATGGTAAGGCACAGTTTTAGACAAATATGGGAATTGTTCTTTTTAGTTGGGTGGAATGAATAATGTTAATAAAAAATAAACCAATGCTTTCCCTCTCAGATGTATCTAGATGTATCTTCTGCTTGAATGGGACATTTGCCCAGGTTCCAACACGTAGCTGACCTATGTCTTTTTTTGTTTCTCAACACACAGAAGTCTAACTTTTATATCCTCTTGTGGTTTTTCAAGTGTTTATTTATTTTTTTGGAGAGAGAGAGAGTGC
Source organism: Panthera tigris (assembly GCF_018350195.1). Classification (NCBI taxonomy): domain Eukaryota; kingdom Metazoa; phylum Chordata; class Mammalia; order Carnivora; family Felidae; genus Panthera; species Panthera tigris. Next base: position 13,124,341 of record NC_056660.1, on the reverse strand, counting down.
AGGCACAAGTTAGGGAGGGGCAAAGAGAGAGAATCCCAAGCAGGTTCTACACTGTCAGTGCAGAGCCCAATGTGGGGTTCAGTCTCATGAACCATGAAATCATGACCTGAGCCAAAATCAAGAGTCAGATGCTCAAGCAACTGAGCCACCCAGACACCCCTAACTTTATATCCTCTTGTATAGACACTGTTGGGTGTCTGTCCAACGTTCATACCACTTTTTCCTCAGCAACCCAGGCCTGATCCTATTTGAACAGCTGTGTGCCCAAGCCCAGAATCCATTGCAATTGATTTAACTCTTAGTCACGACCATCCATGTTCCCCTCACCAGAGACTGGTCTAGGGAATGGCATATAACCTAGATGAGGACACTAAAATGTAAAGGAAAATCTGCTGGGGCTTTTAGGAAGGATTTTTTTTCTCTGATAAGTGGCATGAATGGCATTTAAAAACAAACATCTTCTTTTGCTTCCATTGTCTTTCCTACTTGAGGATGTGATGCTTGGAGGTACAGGAGGTATGAGCTTGAGAAGAAGCATGGTGGACACACTGAGGATGGGAGAGCAGAAAAATAAAATCATTTATACCATTATTGAGCCATGAACTCTGGGCTTCTTGTTTATTAAGCAATTCATTGGTTTATGGTTTAATTTATTCTCATTTGGATATTCTTTTACTTTCAACTCAAAGCATTGAAATGGACATTTACACTGAGCTGTCAGCTGCGGAGCTGGGAAAAGCTGTGGATTAACAAGAGAGCTTTGAAGCATGGCCCCTAAATGGTAGCGCAGTTGAGACGACATGGTTTTAGAAGTAGATCACTGCTCCTTGCCATCTTCTCCAATGCAGGACACAACATTCAGTTCTCAATTTTCCAAAACTGAGAACTTGTCTCATAATGAGCTGGCCTGCACTCGCTCCATTCTTCTTCCACCTCTTTCCCTTCTTCTTCTACAGTCACCAGCACCGCTATTCCTCCCTTATTCACAGATAGGCTCTTCTCTGAGGTCCCCATCTGGATCCTTTCCCTTAGCAGTCTCATCTACTGCCCAAACTTTAGTTCTCTTATCCTTACAAAGCAACTCTCCAAGTTTGACTCCAACTTTGCTTTGATACTCCACACGTGAGGCTTCAATTGCCTATAGCCCATTTCTTACTGGGTGTTCTACCAGCAGCACAAACACAGATATATGCTGAACCAAACTAATCATCCCAAGGTCAGTAACCACTCCTGTCTCTGAGTTTTCAAGTAATTTGGTACTTCTTTGCCTGTACCGCATCTATACAACACACTGCTATCAACTGGACCTCTGAATTCCCTCACTCATTTTTTACTCCTCTCCATATCTCTTGCCTCTAGTTTAGCTCAGCACCAAATCCTACCTGGACCTCTGTAAAAGACTAAAAGCAAGAGCTTTTTAAGAAATTTCCACTCCAGGGGCGCCTGGGTGGCGCAGTCGGTTAAGCGTCCGACTTCAGCCAGGTCATGATCTCGCAGTCCGTGAGTTCGAGCCCCGCGTCAGGCTCTGGGCTGATGGCTCAGAGCCTGGAGCCTGTTTCCGATTCTGTGTCTCCCTCTCTCTCTGCCCCTCCCCCGTTCATGCTCTCTCTCTGTCCCAAAAATAAATAAAAAAGTTGAAAAAAAAAAAAAAAGAAATTTCCACTCCATAGTCCATCTTACCCACAGCTGCCATAGCGTTCTTTCTTACTCAGAAGTCTTCAAGTGCAGCCTTGCCTTCTGAATGAAATACTAACTTCTCGCTGTAGTATGATAGCCACCCACGAGAACATAGCTAACTTATCATTTAGCTTTACCTCTTGCTATTTATCTATTCATTTTCTGTGTTCCTAGCTAAACATGACCAATGATCTACCTTAATGGTGAACATTTATTGAATTCTTAATATGTGCCAAGAACTGTGCTTAAGCATTTTCATTCAACATGTAGTCACCAAATAATCACTGACCACCTGTAATATGTTTAGCAGTTGTCAAAGATACAGTGAAACAGACAGGCATTTGCCTTCTACAGTCATAGAGCTTATAGCTTCATGCCCCTTATCTATTTCATTCTTGACATAATCTTCTGGAAGTAGGTGTTGTAATCAACATCATTTTATAGATGAGGAACCAGGCTCAGAAAGTTTTAGTAACCCCTCCAAAGACTTAAAGAGAAGAGGTGCAGCTTCCAGATCTCTCATGCTCCAGATCCCTATGCCATGTACACTCCCCTTCTCCACCTTTTTCTGGACCCTTTCCTTCATGCCCATCCATTGACCACAGATCCTTGAGGGGAGCGAGAATGTTGTATTCTTCTTTGTAGCCCCCATGCCACGTAGCACAGTTGAGTAGTATCTTTATAGCTCAATACATGTTTTGAGGTTAAATGAAATAGACATAAGAGCATTTGTGACATCACTCCCTAGAGTCTTAATCTCTCATTCAGGCTCTCTCAGTGCTGAGCAAGGGCCTCTCTCAGAGTGATTGATCATCGGTGGTTCTTAACTGTCTGAAATAGAAGACAATATGCTTCACCCACAGCTTCTAAAACAAGATTTCATTGGTTCATCTGTTCCTGTGCTTAATAAGCAAGATTAATATTCATTGTAAATTCAACTGTTAAGATGCAGTTACCAAATCCCATGTTTATTCCTCTTTCCAATATGCACTACTGCATTCTGCTAACGTTTCATCATGTTCTGCTACAATGCATTAAGGGCAGGATTGGTGACATTTGTTTGGAATCAGACACCTGTTATCAATTTGGAGTGTGGCTTATATATCCTGCTTCAAAATGTCCAGGGGCCAATGGAGATGAATGAGGCATATTTAATGTCCTTGCTGCTTTGTGTAGCTCCACTTTACATATAAAACCACGGAGAAATACCCTACTAAATATAGTCTTAACACAATCATCATGGAAAGAATAATCTTTAACACAAACTATAGTGCTTTTGTTCATCTGGCTTCATTCATCACCACCTCTCTCTGATAGGACTTAAATGACATTTCCTTTCATTCTTTCAGATATGACACCACAGAAAAATCCAGTCTCTGAAGTTAAAATATGGAGAAGCTGAGGGTGAGTTCTAACAGTATCAAATAACATGCAACAGTCCATGATAATTGCGGATTATTCCAAGAATGCATATATTTAGGGCAGAATGTGGATCAGCCATTCAACAAACACGTATTGAGCATCTACTGTCCAAGAGCAATCTTCTGTGCTGGACAAGATAGATTGCCTGCCCTCAGGGACACTGCAGTCTAGAAGGGGAAGCCAGAGAAGCATTCAGGCTACAGTGCGCTATCATAATGCTTTTAATAAGATGCACCCAAAAGAGACACTTCAGTTTGAAAACTCAAGAGAACTTTGAAGAAGAGTTGGCAGTGAGGCTGCAGGAGTTGAAAAACATATATAATAAGCCAAAGGTAAAAAAAAATAGCACTCGAGGAAAAATAAGAACCAGAGATAAATGATAGTATATGGATAAACTGAATGGAGATGAAGAAAAAAAAAATGTATACTTAGAATCCAGAATTGTTGGCCCCTAGGGCAACTTAATATATCACTCTTTAACTCAGAGATACCAAACCAAACCATCACTCATTCAAAATGCCTAAAGTAATTTTCATTACAGTAGATTAAATTTGGCCACACAGTCTTTGACACTCTTTCCATGAAGAAGCGTAGCCTATGTCCCACCGCCTTGAGTTTCAGCAAGCTCTATGACTGCTTTGGCCAATTAAATACAATGGGAAATGACACACGACAACTTCCAGGCCTAAACCTCAAGATAGTGGCAGCTTCTACTTTCTGTCTCTTGGAATCCTTACCTTTGTACTCAAGTCCTCTTATTTTTTAAGAAAGCCCAAGAGATTCCGAGACCTGTGCAAAGAGCCCCAGCTGGGCTCCCATCTGACAGCCAGAACCTGTTTGCCAGCCATGTGTGAGAGCCATTTTGGAAGTGGATCCTCCATCCATAGCCAAGCCACCCCAGCTGAGAGTCCATGGAGTGAATATAAGTCATATCTTCCATGCCCTGCCTAGACTGCAGATTAATGATTTAAGTCACTAAATTTCGGGATGACTTGTTACACAGCAATGGATAGTTAGAACTAGCACCTACTTTAAGAAACTGGTGTTGGCTTTCAATGAAAAGATTGTGTTGATGAATTCATAGAGATATTAGAGCTGGTGCTGTTTGTGGTACAGACCTCCCTCCATCTTGGTGGGTCTCATGTTAAATCAAAGTAGTTATAAAGGATGATGGGACTGAGAGGTCTCCTACAACTCTGCCATTTATATAAGATACTTTCATATAACAGTCATATAAAAGAACTCTGACAGATGCTGTTGTTCAGATTCTCCATTGTGATCAACCAGACAATAATCCCAGCTGAAATGAACACATGTTCTCAATTAGAATCTATTGATAATAATTGGGAACACAGTACATGCCAAGCATAATTTATACTAATTGCTATGAGAGTCTAAAAGATCATAGTGAGAATGAGAGACAGTCAAGAATAATTTTTTTAAAAAGCCATCTTCTGTATATTGGGTCTTACAAACCCACCTCACAAAGCTTTTGGGACAATTAATGAGATGGTGCTTCTAAAGTCCTTGGAATCCAGCAGAACAAAAATTACAACCAATAGAAAATATTGTCAGTATCAACTGATAATGCTGAAAGCTATTTTTAAGGAAAAAATCAATATAAAAATTTAATAAGCAAAGAAACACATATTGTAATAATTTGGTTTGTTTCTGTGACAGCCTTCCTCCCAGTCACCCAGGCTTGAAATCTGTGTCTCACTTTTAAAAACAATTGCAAAAAAATTAGATTCTGTCTCCACATTATCTTTGCTTCTGCTTCTCCCATCCTTTTCCACTGCCACTTCCCTACTTCAATATCTTGACACCTATCCTACTATAAGCACTCCTAATTGGTCTCCCTGAATCCAGTTTTTTTCCTTCCCAGGTCAACTTAGACAGTTTCCAGATTCATTTTTGTTTATGTCACTCCCCTGCCTTAAAACCTTCAATTGTTTCCTATTGCCTCAGAAAAAAGTCAAACTCAGAGCAGGGTATCATGGCTTCTAGGACACATCCAGAACTACCCCAAAGTCAAATATAAAGTGGAGGCTACAGTGGGAGGCTGGGAGTGATCTTTGGGCCAAGACGGAATGCTGTGGACTCAGTGCCACCCCAGCTGAATTTCCACACCATGTTGTAATTATCTGATCCAAGGAGTAAAAAGAGAATGATCCTTCTCTAGAGAGAGACTGAGGAGTAGGATAGCATCCTGTCCATGAATTTAATCAGGCTCTTGCAGGTGATAAGTCCACAAGTTCTCCCAGCATCTTTGTAGCTGAAGGAGTATCTATAATAACCATATAGCTAGAAATCAGTCCCTGCCCTATTACTGGTTTTACTCAAGTAGGTACATTTTGAAAAGAAAGAAACGAAAGAAGGAACTTGCATTGCTCTGGAAGGTAATAACAAAACACTCACCAATATTCTAATACTATTCATGGGGCTATCAAGACCAGCTAAGGAAATGTTTCTTTCTTTCAGTGCTTACTAAAGAAGTCTCAAACTGGAGGCTCCTGATTGCATCTAGGCTGGATCCAGCCCGGTAGATCTGTTATACAATGCTACAATTTTTACTTTGGTGCCAAGATTTTGAAACTCTGGAATTGTCATCTAAAAAAGACTGATGTCCAGCTTCCTTCATATAAAAATCTCAGGAAATAAAAATATTGGACCCATAAGATCAAAGTCGGCAAGAGCTGAGTATTGGCTGTCTCATTAGGACAGGGCACATAGGACACATTTTACTAAACTCCCTATCTAACATGCTTCACTCATTCATGTACTTCTCTCAAGAGGCAGTCAAGTTTGTGTCCACTGATTTATGCTGTTTGGTCTCTGAAAATTCACATTTGCTCTAGGAAGGGAGGTGTGTGTGTGTGTGTGTGAGAGAGAGAGAGAGAGAGAGAGAGAGAGGAGAGAGAGAGAGAGAGAGAGAGAGAGAGAGAAAGGGGAGGGAGAGAGAATGCAAACCAGTGGATCTCAGGAGAGTCAGTTTGTCAGGTATGCCTCCAAGGTGTGCCAAAGGCTACGCCAATCCCTATGCTTAAGCACCGCGTCATCTAAATCCTTCATAACTCAGACTTGAGTTATGATTCTTGGGGGAAATATGATTCTTGGATTAGAATATCTATTACATTGTCTGGGGGGAGAAGGGTAGTGACAAGTCTAGAAGATAATGAGATAACCATATTAACTCCTAGGAATGTATAGGGCTTTCCAAAAAGTCAGGAGGAGATTGGCTCTGTAAAGGCTTATAAGGCAGGTGCTTCCATGGAGTAAGGAGAACCCCAGGAGAAGTAGACCAAGGTTAGCAGCTAGAATGCACCTGGGAGGAGCTTAAAATCTTGGGTGATTTTTTTTTACTGGGCTTTAGGAAAAGTCATATGTAGCAGGGAGTTTTATATGCTCTCTGCCCTATGTTGTCTTTTCTCCAAAGCTTCAGAGAAGTCTGGCAAAAGACAGTGTGCCAGTGAGTTGTGGAAGAATACAAGGGAAGAGACATCCAAATCAGAAGGGTGCCAAAGCCAAGTTCATACCATGAAAAAACTGATGTCTGCACTTGTCTTGTTCAATAATGGAACCCCTGATTTTTAGTTGGGCACATGGTGTCTATATTTTTCAGCCTCACTAGCAGCTAGGTATGACCATGGGATTAATTGTGGTTGGTGAGATATGAGAACAAGTAATGTGTACAATTTCCTAAATGTGTCCTTAAATGGAGAACAGTATGTCTTTTCTTTCCTTCTTCCTCTGTCCTGCTGCTTAAAATTTAGACATAATTTAATCGTCAAGTGGCAGTAGAATGTCAGCATAGAGGAATCCTGGTTCACCAGATGACTCAGAACGGAGCCACCATTTCAGTTCTGGTTTGCCTACCTCTAAACATTGCATGAAGGGAGAATAAAGTTCTGACTTGCTTCTGTATGAACCTTCAGCCTAGCTAAGATACTTTCCCCAAAGAGCCCAAACTTTGAGTGTTGGGAAACTGAGACTGAACTACACATGTTGGTCTCCTCTGCCTATATGGCAAGCCCTTGAGGGAAGGGACAATGTCTTGAACATTCTTGTGTTTCATCCTTAACACCTTGTTTAGCATGTAGTGTTACTGAAGTAGTAGGTTCTTTTCCCGCTCAATACCATTCATCAAATAGCCAAATAAGAGAACGGTGTTTGATGACAAGCAGTGAATTTATTCAATGACCAGAGAATGGAGAAGGGAGCTCATGCTCTAACGGCACCTTCTCCCCAGTTAGGTTTCATGGTCTCTTGGTCGGGTTTCATGGGGTTAGGGGATTCTTCTCAGATATGTCTGATGTTGTATTGATACAGATACATCTGACTTATCTCAGATATTATGCCATGAATTATTTCTATGCATTTATTCCCTCAACATGTCAGCTGCTGAAATTATACCACCTTTTCCACTACCCAATCCATAACTAACTGGGTAACCTTGTGCAACAATTAAAATTTATCACAATATATGTGCTAGAAATGGTGCATACTTCATTACACTAAGTCCCTTCAATAATATCGTAAGTTACTACTATTCCTTTAATATAGATGAATAAACTGAGGCCCTGAGAGGTCAAACAACCTTCTCAGTCAACAAGGAGTGGAACTAGGATTTGATCCCAAGTCTTTCTGATGTCTAAATTGCCCTGAGATGAATAAAATTTATTTTTTTTTATTTTTTTAACGTTTATTTATTTTTGAGACAGAGAGAGACAGAGCATGAACGGGGGAGGGTCAGAGAGAGGGAGACACAGAATCCGAAACAGGCTCCAGGCTCTGAGCTGTCAGCACAGAGCCCGACGCGGGGCTCGAACTCACGGACCGTGAGATCATGACCTGAGCCGAAGTCGGCCGCTTAACCGACTGAGCCACCCAGGCGCCCCGAGATGAATAAAATTTAAAAACATTATATAAGAAAAACTGTTGATCCTGAGAGAAATTTAATATCCGATGACTGCTCACTGAACTCATTTCCCAGCAAACACATTTTGGACTCAGATTCACTACTGATACACGCAAAGAGGCAATTTCCAAGGTTCCTTCATTAAAATACTTCATCACATGAAATTTGCATTTTGTTTCAAAAAAATGTATTTTTTACGTTAGGAAGGAAAACAAAAAGCTCACTTCAAACATTCCACTTACATTTACCATATTTTTTAAGTTTAAAAAGAAAATCTATTTACAAGGGTGGCCCATAATCTCACCAGGAACAGAAAGATCTTTGATGAGACCACAGAGGGTCTCCTCGAACCACAGAAATTTGACCTCATGAGGCTCGCACCCTGTCGCAAGAGTTTTGCACCCATCCTCCCTTCCACCTTCCTGTACATTCACCTCCTCATCTTGCCTTTTTTGGCTCTCCTGTTGTCTGAGGAAAGCCAAGTGCATTTTTGCCTGACTTTTAATCCCCTTTCCTCTCATCCTGGTTTTCTTTTTTCATTTTTTTTCAGCCACATCTTTTTAAAAAATCATATTTCTTTGAGTCCTCTCTCAGGGGCTCAATGCACATCATGCCAGGAGGCAGAACTCCCTTCTGGAATGAAGACAAGCCCACTCTATCCACAGGCCTCCACCCATGGCAGCTTGACCAACAAGAGCCTTAAGCTCTCTGGGACACAGGATTTCCACTTCTGTGTAAACTTTCAGATGAAAATATTTTTATCAATACAAATATGATCAGAAGCTGCCATATCGCTTCAAGATGAAGAATCAAAAAAATGTGAACAATCCTAAATAGGAAAAAAAAAGTTATGTAAAAGAAATTCTCACCAATCAGTATCATATTAATTCTTTCTTCTTTGTACCCAAGCATGACAACTCATGTAACTTGTTTGCAATAAGCCAGGGGGATTATGTCTTTAATAATAAAAATGTCATAGTGTATTTGTGGGTGGAGTAAGGGTATTTTTTTTTTGGATTTTATTTTTTTATTTTTTAAAGTTTTATGTATTTATCTTGAGACAGTGTGTGTGTGTGTAAATGAGCAGAGGAGAGGCGGGGGTAGGGGGGAGGGAGAAAGAGAATCCCAAGCAGGCTCCTCACTGTTACTGTAGAGCCAGACTCAGGGCTCAAACTCAGGAACTGTGAGATCATGATCTGAGTTGAAATCAAAAGTCCAACGACTAACTGATTAACCAACTAAGCCACCCAGGTGCCTCTGGGGCAAGGTTTTATGTTCTATCCTACAAGAATAACAAAATACTTACAGTAACTGGGGTGGTGCTTTTTTGCACAGACTTAGCTGAGACATTGCTCAACCCTACTTTCTAAAAACAAGGGGGTGGCCAGTGTGTATGATACTTGGGATGAAATGTATAAAATAACAAAATCCAATATTGTATTAGCACATTCTCTACTGAGAGCCAAGAACAAAGTCTGACCACTACAGCCACTGTGGACAGTATTAGAGTTAACATTTTTCAGGGATTTTATATATGTGAGACATTGTTCTAAGGACTTTACATAAATTAACTCTAATCCTCACAATAGTTTGGTAAAGTAAGTACTATTATGCCTGCTTTATAGAGGAGGAAATGGAGGGAAAATTATGCACCTAGTATGTTCCAGAGCCAGGATTCAAACTTGGATAGTCTGGCCCCAGTGTCTGCGCTTTCAAATAGTAATTTCTAAGTTTGCCCTAAACATATGCACACATGCACACACATTCACACTCACATATAAAAAATAAGGAATTCTCTTTTTTTCATAGAAAGAATTCTGAGGGGTGCCTGGGTGGCTCGGTTGGTTAAGCGTCCAACTTCAGCTCAGGTCATGATCTCACAGACCGTGAGTTCGAGCCCTGCGTCGGGCTCTGGGCTGATGGCTCAGAGCCTGGAGCCTGCTTCCGATTCTGTGTCTCCCTCTCTGTCTGCCCCTCCCCTGTTCATGCTCTGTCTCTCTCTGTCTCAAAAATAAACGTAAAAAAAAAAAAATTAAAAAAAAAAAGAAAGAATTCTGAACCATGAAAAGTTTGACTAAACTTTTTAATATTAAAGGGAGAACACTTTGCCTTTGTTAGTAGTATTAAAAGTATTGTTAGTAGTATTTAAAGTATTTAAAGAACCTTGGCTCCTAATGCTATAAGGTATTTTCATCCTCAATGTAAGAAAAGAAGTGCAAATTAAAACTGGGAGGTTCCATATCCCCACCTAGGTTTCCCAAATGTTAATATTTTAATATATTTGCTTTATTCTCTCTTCTCTTTCTATCAGAGTAAGCTGCAGACAGAACACTTCTTTATCCCTTTATCCCTACTTTCATGTCTATTTCCTAAAAACATGATACTCCGTTACATAACCACAGTACATTGATCAAAATCAGAATATTAATATGATTACAGCATTGTTACCTAGCATATAGACCTCATTTAGATATCACCATCACCATAACGTCTTTAAAAGCAAAAGAAAACTCAAGAACATGTATTGCATTCAATTGTGATGTCTCTTTAGTGCTCTTTAATCTGAGATGTTTTATAAGTCTTGCATTTTCATTTTATATCATTGACATTTATGAAGGGTACACACCAGGTATTTTGCAGGGTTTGTCTGCCGTTTTCTCCAGGTCAAATTCAGGATACATGTTTTTGTGTCAGAGATGTATAGTTCTCATCTACTTTAGTTCTCATAATAACTGTTATTATCATTTTACAGAGGAGGAAACTGATGCACAGAGAGGTACTTTGCCAGGGTCACACATGTGTCATGGCAGGACCAAGGTTCACACCTTGGGCATCAGCCCAAGCCTGGGGTCTTGATCTTTCACCCTTATGCTGTCACTTGGGAAGGACACTGGAATTAATGTGTAATTATTATATTATTATTAAACATTATTATGTGCCATAATGTCTCTTTGTGGCTTTCCTATTTGGCGTATTATCTACTTTCCAGACACCTTCACAGGAAAGGTACCATCCACTATATTTACAGAAAAGAAGACAGATTTAGACCAATTATATAATGTATCCAAAGTTGGACATCGAGTCTGAATCTTTAGGGCATGAGTTCTTTACACTGACTGGAGATTAGAATCACTCAAAGAGGTTTATAAAGCACACTTATGAGCAGACTCCACCCCAAGCCAATTAAATAAAAATCTCTGGAGATGGGTCCTAGTTCTATGTTCCATTTTTTAAAACACCCAGGTAAGTATAATATGTAGCAAGGTTGCAAATTACCGTAATAAAATTTTAAACTTTCTGTTGCTCCTAATAATTAGAGGGACTTCTTAGGAAGTTAGTCAAAGACATGGATTATCACTACAGTCTTCTCTTTCAGAAATGATCACGTACAATAGGATCTTAAATCAATGCTTTCAGGTCACAGCACAGAACTTTATATTTGCTTTTTCTAAACTCGGGTCTACACTCAAAACCCCTCCACAACCCCAGCAGCATTACCCAGCTCTTCATTCACTCCCAGAATTCCTCGTGTCCGCTCCCACATTGTGACCCTCCGTGAGACCAGAGACCACATCTCATTCATCTCAGAATGTCCCAAACCAGCTATAACAATACTTCACACACAGCAGGCACCCAACAATAAATGTTTTGCTGAGTACCTTCAAGTTTCTCTTTTGCCCACTCAAAGCTTTTAGAGGTTTTATTGTACATTATCTTGAACTCAGCATTTCACCCTGAAGGATTAGCGTCAAAAGCAAGGTTGGAGAATTTGTTGTGTGCTTTCCTTCCATATCATTTACAGCAGTAGAAAATATGACATGTCTTGCATGAACCCCTGGGGGACCCCCCTGTCAACGATCCTGTCTCCTAAGATATATATATATATATATATATATATATATATGTATATATTGCTCATCTTTGTCTTATTTCTAGATCGGCTCTTCCTAAAAGTTTTAGAGTGAAAATTTAAATATCTTTGGTGTATAACTTTGTAAAAGGCTCATAATGGGATGTAAAAACTTCTGTCCACATATTAATGTACTCCTCCACATCCAGTGGGGCCCTGACGCTACAAACACAGGAGCTTCCACAGTCTTGGGAGGATGTTGACTACACTTAAGCCATGGGACTTACAGAGCCCAAGAAGCAGGCTAAGGAGCAGGCTAAGTGCCCAGTTGACATCTGGGTCAAGTGTGAAGTTTTTAGGATGGCGTTACCTACAAATGATTACGATTACTGTTCCTGTGTTTGTGGATACAAAGCAGTCTGTTCTCATATACCTCTCCGCACCATACACCATCTCAGTCCACCACTCAACATCACGTCCAACAGATTTCCTTTCCCGGTGAGTTCTGGAGTCACTGTGACAGGAAGGCATCCTGTGGAAAATCTGTTTGTTTATGTAAAGGCTATTCGATGTACCTTCACGTCCCCCTTGGATGATTGAAAGACCCTATTATCACTAACAGACTAAGCTGGTGTTTTTGAAAGGTAATGAACTTCATTCCACTGACAAAAAGCCTTGAGGAGAAGGTCCTGGGAGATGAAACTCCCAGGCTGTGAGCGGTTTCTGTTTCTGTGGCTGCACCTGGCTCTAATGATCAGGCCGTAGCTGCGGAGCTGCTTAATGGTTGCGTCAGGCGGGGCCTGCCTCCAGCGGTCCCAGCGCCTCCCTCCAGCCTCTAATGAACAGCGCCATGGGCAGGTATGGGTGATTCATCCCGGTCCTGCCTCATTAGAATGTCAAGCAAGGCTCAGCTGCCTCAAATCCCTTGTGCAAGCAGGCAGGCTGAAATTATAAATAAATACAATGGCAAAAGGTTAGTGTATATAAACTAACTCTTCTCTTTTCTCTGAATTGGGCTGGCTTTACTCTCATTTAGTGCCAAGTTCAAGATACAAGAAATTTGACTGGATGAAGTTGTAACTGAACTTAATTTCTATTTGAAGCCCACATTCTTTCAAGATCTCTCACTAACCTTTTGCTATGGATTGGCATCTAGAGGATGAGGTGGCTATAATAATGGCGTGGGGAGGAGCGTCCACTTAGCAGGTGTTGTCCTCACTGCACAGTGCAACCTCTGACGGGTCTTTTTTCTGGTCTAGTTTTCAGGTACCAACCTCTGCAGGTCCCTGTTCCAGGAGCAGGACCCTTTATGCCGATAACCTGTGCTGAGAAGAATGTCTGGCTTCGTAAATATTCTACTGCTTGCCAAAGACCCTTACGCAAGGACTCTCTGAGACCATCTCGGGCCCATCTGCCTGGGCATCTCATGCTGCAGGCATCTTTCAGCCTGCCTTAAATAGTTTGAGTTATAGAGTAAATAACAGAATCTGATGCTGGCTATCCAAACAGAAGGAGTGTGTCAGGAGTTTAACAGGTGGCTCACAGAATTAATGCAAACTTAAAGATTTATGTGTCCAAACCAGCAAAGACAAGATAACGGAAACCACAATGACGGACACCCAAATGACTAAGACTTGGCCATATGCTCCTGTATGGGCTGCAGAGTAGGATTACTTACCTCTTTTATCTTCTATACAGGAAGGAAAGGAATTACTGCTCTCCAGAGGTGAACACGATGGAGGATTTTCCCCAAAGCGGAAGAGGGTTTAGATGTTGGACAGGCAAAATATGGTAAATGTCTATTCTCTATAACACACTAGGGATAGGGTAGCCCAGGGGCTCAAATGAATCAACTTAGGTGTTAAGCCCTGGGCCCTGGGCTGTCAGGCAATAAACCTGAGGGCAGAAGAAGTATCTTCATGCTGAGCTTGGGCCAACAGCCCTGAGATAGCACTGACAAAACTACATATGCTCCTAGGTGAGGTGAGGAGCTTCTTTACTGGTATCACCAGGAATGGTGTGGATATGACACAGAGAACTAGTGGCCATAGACGGGCCTTAAAACAGATGTGGAGGCGATACTAGTGACCTGCATTGAGACTGCTGAGAAGTGGATAAGACTTCAGACGTCTCATAAGCCAGCAATGATAAGGGACAACGATCAGAGGTCTTCCCTATCCCAGCACTTGAGAGCCACTTAAGTCTTATCTGGGTACCTGGAAGTAACACCAGGTCAATGAGAGAGACCCTGCAATGACAGAGATGTTTCTGCTCTCTATTGGTATAGGAAATCAAAACAAAAATTCTCTAGTTGAAAGAGAGGAAGGAAGGAAGGAAGGAAGGAGAGAAGGAGAAAGGAAGGAGAAAATTGATTTTTTTTGTCCACCAGGATTTATGAAGAGAAAGTTATAATTATTTTATATTAATCATTAACTTGTGAGAATTTGAAAGGCAACTGCTAAAAGGAAAAGTGAATTCATGAAATGAAAGGCAATAATTCTGTCTACCCATTCACTAGGAAAAAAGGGGAATGTAATTTGTGTGATATAATTCCTAGTGGGGCTCTGTGTGAAGATAGAGCTGAGAAAGGAAAAGTGGATTTTCACTGTCTAACGGGGAGACCAGTCCTGATCAGGAAGGAGGGTTTGACTGGCATCTTTGCAGTGTTAAAATGCAGATGATACAGGCAAGGCACTTCATCAAATCCAGGGTTGTGAATTAACCTTTACAAAATGAATGGCTTTTTCAGTGCTGAATAAAAGTCCCAGTGAAACAGAAGAGGAAAATGCTGGAACTATGCTCTAAATCTCGGTAAGATGGTGACCTTTGCATTCTAAATGCTTGCAGCTATCTTAATATGACGTTTGGCATTTTTTAACCTTGCACATGATAAAATAACAAGTTTTTAGAAAAAAATGTTGAGGTTAATAAGCTTCCCTCCCTACAAAACTAGATTCCCTCTAGCTGAATGATACAACAATAAAGACTATATTTTGGCCATTTGACTTTTACCATGGTGTAGATTTTTAATTGGTGAATAGTTCTGGGCTGTGAAAAATGGCTGATTAAAAGGGGTTTCGTTGCTTCACCAAAGAGACCAGAATTTTGTGTTAGGGTAAATTTACCAGCTTTCTGTCATCATTCCCAACCTTAAATGAGAGAACATGAGGGGCAGTGAGATATATTAGAAGAACTTGACTCTTAAATACTGAGAACAAACTGAGGGTTGATGGGGGGTGGGGGAGAGGGGAAAGTGGGTGATGGAGGAAGGCACCTGTTGGGATGAGCACTGGGTGCTGTTTGGAAACCAATTGGACAATGAATTATAAAGAAGAACTTGACTCTGGATCTGAACTCCTAGGATCTAGGGCTGAATGTACTATTTAGTATCAGTGTGACCTTAGCCTCTTCTTCCCTAAAATAAAATCTTAATACTTGTCCAAATTGTCTCACAAGATTGTCTATGAGGCTGAATCGGACAGTGTTTGTTTAAATGCAGCATTGGCCAGATATGAGGAATTAAACTTAGAATAACTTGGAACTCATGATTTAGTAAAAGGAGCAAATGTTTAAATCTCAACCGTGCATTTCACTCGCTGTGTGAAACTCTCGAAATCCCACTTTACTCATTATAGAATGGGGCTAATAATCATTACATCATAGAGTTGTTGATGAATATTAAAATATAAAGATGAGCCTAGTTCACAAGCACACATTTACCAAATTATGCATAAATATCCTAGGGTTGACCACGCAGAATTTTTTTCTGTTGTATTTGAGGTGTTTCTTCCAATGCATAATTACGTGCTCAGGGCTTGCCTGAGGGAGGAGACAAAATTCTCAGGGAAAGACTCTGAATCAGCATGACAAGTCAGACAGAAAGGAGGGTCCTGTAGGGTAAGAGGGAGACAGGAGACCCTTGTACCATTAATGATACTTTCTTTGTAGTTTAGAGGAAGAGCTTACAATGGAAACATATCTTCTCTTTTAAAATATCTGGTTCGGGGAACTAGTGTGCTCGCTTCTTAATCGACTTATCCACTCATTTGATTCATGTATTCATGCACTCATTCATTCATTATTCATCCAAAAAAGTATTGCAAGCCTTTGTTTCTTATATGAGGAATACTCCTTACATCTACAAGAAGATTGTGGATCTTAAAAAAAAAAAAAATTAGGCTAACAGCTAGAACAAGCCAGTTAATTTACAAAATCAGAACTTTTAAAAAATCACCAGATGTTTGAGTATGAAGAAAAAAACCTATATGAACTACATTCCATAAGGTGACAAACTCTTCCTAGAGGAGAAGAGATCCATGGCTGTTTTTCATGTTGGTAGAATGACAAGAAGAGGAGGAATCCTTCACAGAAGGAGAAACAGAGAGGCCAGGTGGGGCTTTAGCAAACTTTTAAGGACTGTATGCAAAATGGCATCCAGGTTTAAATTCCATGGAGCCCGGGCCACAGATTGGGTTTTCATACATTCACACAAACCAAGTGAATGGGGGTATTTGCCAAAGGCTCAGGGCAGGGCAAGACAGGAGAGAAGCCCTGTCAGGCATTCTAGATCTCCACTAAGCATGCTTCAGTGGCATTCTAGAGGCAAGAGCAGGAAAGCAAAGTAGAGAGGAGTCTTACAACATAAAGAGAAGTTCTGTAAAGTGCAGAGAGCTGGAGAGAAAAGAGAATTATCAGCGGCTTTAAAAGCTGAAATCTGGGCTCTAAAGCAGAAAATGATCACTAGAGTCTGGCCAGTGCTCAGGTCACAAGCCTTTCTGAAGGGAGTGTTCTGATGATGCCTTCAAAATATTTGAAGATGTGGTAAATTACATTCAACTAAAGCTGCAGCAGAGTCCAGACCCAGTTGAAATACAGATTAAATTGACCTTGTACAAACTCCTCCTAACATACGCTGATAACATGTCAGGACTTTTCCTGTTCTTTTTGCTGGGGCTAAATGTCATTTACAACTGTTATACAATGCCAGGTAGATAATTAAAAAACTTATAAGACACATATCAAAGCAAGAAAGTGTGAACCTTGGTCAAGAGAGGGAATAGTTAACAGAAGCAGAATTGGAGATGTCACCATGTTGCAATAACCAGACAGGAGTTCAAAATAACCATAATAAAAATGTTAAAAGATGTAGTGGAAAAAGCAAACACGCTGAATGAACTGAAGGTAATGTCAGCAGACAGGAAGTATTAAATAAAATGCTAAAAAACATATTATAAATGTAGAATTCATTTAATGGGCTTAACAACACACTGGTCAAGCAAAGGTAAACTTTATTAACTTGGTGAATGAAAACCATCTAAACCAAAACAGAGAGATAAGAGTAAGAACATAGCATGTGAGGTTTGTAGGACAATAGCACATGGTCTATTGTGCATTTAATTTGAGTCCCAGAAGTAGATGAGAGAGAAAATGGATGAAACAGTTTTATTTATTTATTTATTTATTTATTTATTTATTTATTTATTTATTTTTGAGAGAGAGACAGAGAGAGAGCACACGCACATCTAGGGGAAGGGCAGTGGGAGAGAGAGAGAGAAAATGCTAAGCAGGCTACACACCCAGCACTGAGCCTGATGCAGGGCTTGACCCCATGACCGTGAGATCATGGCCTGAACTGAAATCAAGAGTCAGACACTTTAAGTGAAAGCGCCACCCAAGTTCCCTGGGATGAAACAATTTTAAGGACATAATGGCCAAGAGTTTCTCCATACTGACAAAGTACACACACCCACAGATCCAAGAAATTCAGTGACCCTCAAGTAAGACAGGTAAAAGAAAACCACATTTGGCACATCACAGTGAAAATGCTGCAAATCAAAGATAAAGAAAACGTCTTCAAAGCAGTCAGATAAAGAAGTCACACTATCTTCAAAGGAGCAAAGATAAGACTTAAACCTGATTTTTCAAAACAATGGAGGCCTGAAGACAGTGGAAAATCTATAAAATGCTGAAATTCAAGAACAGACAAACAAACAAAAACCCTGGCAACCAAGAATTTCTTATCCAGTGAAATTATATTTAAAAATGGAATTAAAATAAACATTTTCATTCATACAAACAACTAAGAAATTCATTGCCATAAAATCTACACTGAAGAAGTGTGCAAAGAAGTTTTTATGGAGAGAGAAAATGACACCAAAGGAAGCCCAAATCTATAGGAAGAAATACAAAGCACCAAAAGGGTAAATATGAGGAAAACCATGAAAAAATACTTAAAATTATTAAATAAGAATTATTAAAATATTTTTAAATTATATATATGCCATATATATATATACAGATATATATGTGTATATATATATATATATATATATATATATTAAGATACTATTAGCAGTTTAAAGCAAAACTAATATTTTGAGTTTTATAGTATATGTAGAAGTTAATGACAAAACAAAACAAAAAACACAAGGGGCAGGAGAGAGAAGAGGGAATCAAACTATTGTAAGATTCTACGTTGTTTGTGAAATAGAACATTTGAGGATAGACTGTGAAAAGCTAAAGTTGTACGCTGTAGTCTCTAGAGCAAGCACGACCAAATAAACACAAAGAGTTGGATCTAGAAGTTCAATAGAAGAGGTAAAATAGGATTTTAGAAAGTATTCGACTGACCCAAAAGAAGGGAGGAAAGAGGGAATCAAAACACAAAAAACAGATGGGACAAATAGAAATCAAATATACCAATTATATCAATAATTACATTAAATGTGAATTGGTTAAAGTAAAAAGCATTATGCAACTATAAACTCAATAATGATGAAAATAGCAGCTACTATTTACTAAATGTTTACCACATGCAAGAGATTCTGCTAATCCATTTAAATAATTTTTTTAATGTTTGTTTATTTTTGAAAGAGAGAGAGAAACAGAGAGTGAGCAGGCGAGGGGACAGAGAGAGAGGGAGACACAGAATCCAAAGCAGGCTCCAGGCTCTGAGCTGTCCTCGCAGAGCCCGATACGGGGCTCAAACTCACAAACTGTGACATCATGACCTGAACTTGAAGTCAGACACTTAACCAACTGAGCCACCCAGGCGCCCCTTGGCTAATCCATTTAAATCCTGTATCTGTTTACCCCTCACAACCACGCTATGGCAGAGGTATTATTTGCACCCACATTTTGTGCATATGAAAACTCAGATGAGGTATATGAGGCAGACCCAAGATTCAAACCCAGGAAGTATAATTTCTGAGTTTATACTACTTAGTTATACTGAATATGATGTTGATAATGGAGGAGAAGAAGGATAAAAAAAGTAATTATTGCCATCCCATCCCTATGTTGCTTGACATTCCATGAAAGGGAATATATATTGGGCATGATAATCCTTATTCCAGGGAAAATATTAGGTTGGAAACTTATAATAAAAATGTAAATTGTTAAGTATATATATATTTCAGTATGCAGTATATACCGTATTTATATTCATGGTAACGTGAATTTAAGATCAGTCAATCCAGCACCACCGTCCTCTAACATATGTGACATAAAAGCTTCATTCACCAATCTTAATTATACCTATTCAGAATCTAATGTATACAAATATGTAAAAATGAAGATAGTTAACACATATATACTATGAAGCACCCTAATAAAATGAATCACCCCCCCAACTAATAACAAGTATGTCATCTAACTTCTAGATATGCAAAACTAGGCCCCTAATGCCTTATACCTTTGTTATAATTGTGAGGAAAAGATTTTGCTAGAGAAATTAGCAACTGGTTCACAGGTCCCTTTGGTTTCCCTTTGCCAGAGCATAGACACATCACTGCACATGCACCAGAATCACTCACTCTGAGCTCTGCCCCTGTTCCTGGGGTTCTGGCTCCAATCCTGCTGCAGCCTTCAAGTCATTGCTGAGGCTATGAAACCTACCCTCCTGGGCTCTGCAAGACTTTGGGCTCTAGCCAGGTTGTGATCTCAGGAGCAGCAGACTGGGTGTGTGGCTATGAGTGTCCTTATGTAGAATAAGAGTGGATGGACTGCAAGGGGAAGTTCCATGCGTTATCCAAGGGAGTGGGCTGAACGAAGTTTGAGCAACAGAACATCGGTAGAATGTAGGCAGGAAGTGAGGGTGTTCAGAAGTCAGCTTCCCTTGAGGAATAGGAGGAAGGAAATATGTTAAGCAGGGTTCCTCACAGAAACAGAACCAGCAGGGTGTGTGTGTGTGTGTGTGTGTGTGTGCACACATGCACATGCGTGCACGTGTGTGTAGGTTTATTAAAAGTCGTTAGCTCCAAATGTTATGGAGGTTAAGTCCCAAGATCGGCAGGCAGCAAGCTGGAGATCCAGGAGAGCCCATGGCATAGTAAGTCTGAAGGCTAGTAGGCTCAAGACCTAAGAAGAGCCAATGTTTCAGTTTAAGTACAAAGTCAGGAAAAGACCAACGTCCAAGCTCAACAGTCACAGAGGAGGAGCAGGCTTTTACTCGGCCCTTCTGTTCTATTCAGATCTTCAGTTGATTGGTTGGGCCCACTCACGCTGGGGAAGGCAATCTTCTTTACTCAGTCTATCAGTTGAAATGTTAATCTCATCCAGAAATATACTCAGACACACCAAAATGTTTGACCAAACGTCTGAGCACCTCATAGCTCAGTCAAGCTGACACATAAAATTAACCAGAATAAGAGGGAAACTTTTCCGGGGCTCTTATGCTTTTGACCTCAAATAAGAAAGGAAGGAATGTTGGAGGTCATGTCTCCTGGACCTACATGGTCATCTTATTGCTTTTATAGGAACTCTTTGAAACATGCAAATAAAGATAACTAATGCATAGAAATTATGAAGCACTCTAATAAAATGAATCAACCCTCCCCAGCTAGTAGCAAGTGCATCACCTCACTTCTCGATATGCATAGCTAAGCCCCTGTTGTCATATTACAGGGGAAGAGAAACATCATTGGTAGTTCCCATATGAAGCTTTGAAAGCCACAAAAACATGCCTGCTTTGGATGAGGCTTCAGGGCCAAACCATTGCAGAAGATACCAAGTATTTGTTTAGACATCTTCATGGAAACTAACATCACCAAGGTAACTCCACCCACAGCAGTGTGATGGGCCCCCTCCCGGTAGCACTGACAAGTGAATGCACTCCTCACATCGCTTCACTGATCAAAGGAATTCCGTGATCAGTTCCTAGATGTGAAGTGTTGGAACAGTGCCACGCCGTGCTTACTCTTACCACCACTATTGATTCTCATGAATATCGATAATGAGGCAGAGGATAAGGCCTGGCTAGGTCCTGTATGCAGGATCCACTGCTCCCTAGTGAGGAAGGACTGTCAGAAAACATGCAAACTAACCTTATTTGAGTAACTGTGAAGTTGGGGTGCTGGGAAGAGAGAGGGAGGAGCACGCTGTGAACTTGCTTGTCACAGAAGTAGAGAGTTTCCTGGGAAAATCCCAGGAATTAATAGCTCTTTTCTCTAACCTCCCTGTGCAGTTACTAAAGCCTTTTCAAAGTAGCACAGGACCTGGCACAGACCAGAGGCTCACAGAACATTCGCTTGACAGGTGAATGAGTTCAGTAAATGAATCCTAAGGTGCAAATAAAAAACACATTGTCCTTGATTTCATCTACACTCACCACCCCAAGTCAAATGCAAAACACTGGGAGCTTGAGAAAGGATCCAGGTATCTGACAGAGTGTCCCTTTAAGCATTATATTTAAGACACAAGAGAGGCAAGTTGGTTTTCCGGCAACAATGAAAATGTCCATCACATCATATTTGTGATCCACTAAGCTACAGTATTTCCAGATTCGCTGCCGCACTTAAGTAATGTCACTTCCTTTTTAGCACCTGGTGTCTTGAGAATCTTTCCCTCACCCCCTCACAAATACCTCTGCAAGTCACAGAGAGAGACTATTCTGGAAAATGCCCTTATCAAATGGTGATAATATACTAGGTTGCCCTATTTTTAAACTGCTTTCTTATTTTAGAGTCTTTCAAGATGAGATTTTGAAAACACTCATGAAACACTGAATCGGAATTATTCCTGACATGGGCCAGCAAGTCAAGTAGAGCTTTTATCGGTTATCTTTTGCTGTGTAGCAAACCATCCCCAAACTTAGTGCAGGTCAGTACTTTGGGCTGGGCTCAGCTGGGCACTTTTGAGTCAGGCTTAACTCTTCTTAACTGGGCTCACTGAAGTGTCTGATGGGGCAGCTGGGGCTAGCTCACTTACAATGGCCCTGGATGGGACAGGTGGGTTGACAAGGGCTTCTCTCCGTGTGGTCTTTCATGCTGGAGTAGTTTGCTCGAGGCTTTTTCACATGACACTCTCAGGGCTCCAAGAGCAGCAAGAAACCAATCCCCAATGCACTTTTTAGGCCTCGGTGTTGTATTTGCTATCAGCCCCTCATCCAGCTCACAGGCAGTGGAGGAGGGGATTGCCCAAGGGTGTGGATATAGGATAGTATGAAAAAGTTGGGGGCCATTATCACAAACAATGTTTGTTTCAAAATGTGGCCAGAAGACCCAGATTTGTCACTGTGAAGCCTTCTCATCAGACACAGAAATGTGACTCAGGAGCCTGTCCTCTGGCATTCAGATACTCCTACTTCCCCACCCACCCCACCCCCACGCCTCCTTCCCACCCCTTACTCCTGACTCTCTGCTGCGGCTTCATCACTGCCTGCTTCCAGATATTTTTCTCTCCAAGCAGCCCTGCAAGCACACGGCAGGGATGATAAATGAGCTTGACTTCCTGGACAACGTGACTGTCCAGAAACACAGCCTGGAGCATGAACAATGCAGCAGCTTCCACACACAATGCAAATGCCGGAATGTGCTCTGGGGTTGGACAGAGGTCATTGCTGCAGAAACAGAATACCATTTGAGACCAGAATTCTAGGCTATAGACAGCTTTGCTTAATTAGAGGAATAAGCAAATAACTACCCCGGGGTAGCTTCTGGATTGTCTCAACAGAGGAAAATGTATAAGTGAAAAGGTTGCATGCAATTAAGCAAAATTCACTGTGATCTGGCTGTCTCGTTTAGTTCACTCAAATTATATATAAAGAATCAAAGAACCATAAAGGAAAGCAGAAACATGGGTCACCATTATAAATCTGATAAGTGTTTTTGATCAAGGAAAGCTTTCTTACTGAACAGGCTCTAGTCTCCTGGTTACCTGTGGATTTATTTTTACAGAAAGAAATGAGCTCTCAGTAGTCCTCATTACTATCTTGCTGGATAAAAAGATCAACTAATCAATGAAAAGTGCTGGTTTCACATGATACAAAACGGATAAAATAAAACAACATGGACCTTGCCCTTGGAAAACAGATACATTCGTGCAAAGACAGTAGACAGACACAATACAAAAACAACAATAATAAAATATTCAACATCATCTAGATATGAGGGCTGTACTAGGTACTTTACATGTATTATTTCACCAAAAATAAACGATGAGGTGGCTGAAAACCAATGATGAGGTGGTTAGTGTCGCCTCAAATGGCCAAGGGAAAGAACCAGATCTCCAACAGGATCTGCAAATATACAAGGTCACAAAGCTGGAACAGTTGAGGCCTGGATTCAAACTCAGGTGTGAGTTTGACTCCAATCCTCCCACTACAATATACTCCCTCTTGCAATAAGACGTTGTTAGAGAAGGCATAGCACATATTTCAGTAACACTCATTCCACCATGGACTGACTGCCAGCCTCGTACCAGGCATGGATGCTGGAGATTTGAATGGAGAGCGAATCCATAAGAATCTCACAGACTAGTGAGAGGGACAGGGTGGTGTGCAATACCATATCATCAGCATAAGCCTGTGTCTGGGGTGGGTGGGTACTCACAGGGAAGACTTTAGAGCAGACACAAAGACTAGCACGGACCAAAGAGTTTGCTATTCCTTCTGACTTCCATCCTGACCACTTCCTCCAGCCCTTTCTCTAATACAGATATGATGTTTCTTTCCAAGGAAAGCTCTTGAAGTTGTCAACTTTGTTACAAATGTATTAAACCAGACTAACTTCATAGTTCTTACTGTTAAAATCAAGAGAAAGGCAAAAGAAGCTAACATCACTCATTGTGACTATTTTAAACATATCTTCTAGCTCTAAGTTTATTCTGGTTTAAAAAGACCTTTAATAAATTCATCTCAATTGATTCTTTTAATATCTCTGTGGTATTATCAACATTTCTTGGACAAGAAAACACACATAGAGAGGTTGAAATTCTCAAGATAAATGTATTAGTTTGCTAGAGTCACCATAATAAAATACCACAGACTGGGTGGCTTAACCAACAGAAAATAATATTTTCAAAGTTCTGGAGGCTGGAAGTTCCAGATCAAGGTGTCAGTGGGTTTGATTCCTCCTGAGGCCTCTCTCCCTACCTTCTCTCTGGATTCTCACATGGTCTTTCTTCTGCACTTGTGATGTCTAGTGTCTCTCTGTATTCTAATCTCCTCTTCTTAGTAGAAACCAGACAGATTGTATTAAGGTCCACTCTAATGACCCCAGTTTAACTTGATCACCTCTTTAAAGACCCTATCTCCAAATACAGTCACAATCTGACGAATTGAGGTTTAGGGCTTCAACATATGAATTTGAGGAGGAGGGAATGCAGCCCACAACAGTAACCCAGATGTAGAATGTTGGAGCTAGGCCGTAAGACATCTCTGATTCCGTGTGAAGTCACTTACTTTACTTTTAAAGAAAAACTCACGTATCTTCTCTTCCCTGGATTGCTCACTGCTTTCCTCAAATCTTGGTTTATCTGATACTGAAACTTACCTAAAAGCACTTAGACCATCCTTCCCGCCTCTCTCTCTATACAAATATACCCATTTCATAACACTGTTGAAATGCTACCATCTTTTATTTTGGTGAAGATACCTGCCTTCCTAGGCACTCCCATTTGCATTGCAATCCCCTTGCAAGAGTTTCAACTTTCTACTTTGTAAAATAAATGTATGTTTCTGTCCCTCTTGCTGTAAGCTTAAAAACTCTTGGGGTGCTTGGGTGGCTGAGTTGGTTAAGCTGCCAACTCTGGCTCAGGTCATGATCTTGAGGCCTGTGAGTTTGAGTTCCTCATCGGGCTCTATGCTGACAGCTCAGAGCCTGGAGCCTGTTTCAGATTCTGTGTCTCCCTCTCTCTCTCAAAAATAAATAAACATTAAAAAAATTTAAACTTACAAACGCTCAACTATATCTTTCTATGTTTTTTGAGGGTGCACTCTGAATGAGACATCGTCCTAAATGCTGTAGTGAAGGAACAAGATAGGTACGATCCCTCCTTTCCAGAACCTTCGCCCTGGTTTAGAAACAAATGATACACAATTGAGTAACTAAGTAAACTAGACTATTTTAAATAGTGGCAACTCATAAGAAGAAGCTAAAACAGAGGAAAGGAAGCAAGGATGACTACAAATGTGGGTGGGAGTCTAGTACCATTAGCCAATGTAAGGAATGGAGAAATGTTGTAAGCTGAATCTTAAATGATATGATGTCAGCCACATGAAGACTGAGAAGAGTGTATGAGTATTCTAAAGTGGGAAAAGTCTTGGTGTATTTAAAGACAGGAATCATGTGAATGCAACAGAGCAAGTGAGAAGGTTGGAGATAAAATTTAGCCACATCAGACACCTTGATCCTGCTGGGCCACAGCAAGGATGCTGACTAGAGCTCTTCTTGTACTGAGACGTGCCTCTTGGATGGGGTAGATGTTTAACAAATGTCTTCAAATATTAATTAAATGAAGCCAGGATTTGATTGTACTGGTAACCTGGGTGAGTGAATCTATATGAAAACAAAGGAATCATGGTCAATAGCTCCACATGGCCTGTGTTCCAGTTATAGACTTTAGATTCTTACCCAGTTGTCAGTATCTAGATCAAATAATTCCCGTGTCTTCTGCAAAGAGTCTTATTTTTTCTTGGTGTTAAGTAATTTAACATCATTAAATTCTTATTAAATAGCTGAAGATTTTAAGACTGCAATGCCCTTATGACAGTAATCCTCTTAAGACAGCAATAAAATATCTCCAGTAGCAATGGCAACTATTAGGTCTCCTCTCTAGTACAAGACACAAGTAAATGACTTCATGCAAAACTTTTTCATGACTGGAATAGCTGCTGTGATTATCCATCTCAGAACTGAGATATCTTTGGTACTTGATGTGACCTTCATTTCAGGCTGGGCTGAAATTCTGTTAGGGAGGGGACTGTGGATGCAAAAGTACTATTTTGAGGAAGAAATAGCAGCATCTTTTCTATTCTCTTAAACTCAAGATAAAATATAGTGTGCAGCAGGTGTAGAGCTCTCTTCACAGTACAAGTAAAGCTACAGAAAAATGATTTCCACATTAGAATTGAGATGATTCATCATTTTTCTCTTCCATGAATCTCATAGAAATATTTTGCCTTGAATATCTTCTCTAAGCAAAGTTGCAAGGTTTGTAACGACTAAGAGTCTTGGAAAAGAAGCACATTTGTTCTGAAAATTAGAAACATATCTTCATCCATTCACATTCCCTGAAAGAAGGAAATTTGCGCCTTATCTCCACTTTATTGTCCTCAGCACAAAGTCGGGTTTTTTTTATTTTTAACCCAGAAAATAAAATTGAGAGGTAAAAATGTGAGCTTTAAAGGACACTTCATTTTAGAATTTCATTTGAATTCTTTAAAAACACAGTTAATTAAGTATATTAAATGAAGTTGTGCATTCTTTACATTCTTTAATTCAATTACTTCTTTTTGCTAGTTCCACGATTTTAATGATTCTATTTGGATAGAACAGAGGGAGAGTAGGGTGAGCTCTTTTATTATGGGTGGTGCTGAAGTAACCAAATTAATGCATCACCATTGAAGCCTGCAGGGGCTCTTTTGGCAAGTCAGGATGGCTTCCCATAAAAGAGAAACAAAAAGGAAATTAAAATATCACAAAATACCCAAGCAGATCGGCAAGTAAGGAACACAGGTGAACGATGGCTCCAGATGGTGCTACTTTTGGTCTCTGTTTCACACACCTTGCTATATTTAACAAACCTGGCCACTTCCCTCCTCTTTCTCAATACCTAGCCCACGTACAAGCCAACTCATTTGTTGGGACCATGGGGGTCTCAATTTTTTCCACATCTAACAATGCCCAGTGTTTATCACAGTATGGGTTCTTCCAATTGTAACGACACTTCAGCCCATATACGTGACCATGAAAGCTATGTACGGGTCCAAGTGTGTCAAAGTGAGAACAAGAAAAAGGAAAGGCAAAGATTGCTGTTTTTCAAAGCTTGTCCATCTTGAAAATATAATCCTGCACCTTATGTGATTTGGGCACCAGGTCATGATATTCAGTACGTTGCTCATTCTGCACAGGGACACATCATTTTATTGTACCCACAGGAGGTTGACTGCAACAAGAATGGAGAACTGGTTTAAGTGATATCGGATAATAGAAAGTACATGGGCTTAGGACAGAAATAGTATAGGATCTAGAATCTACCACTCACCAGATGGACAGGCTTCAGTCTCAGTTACTTCATCTGTAAATAATGACACATACAATTCACCAGAATGCCATGAAGATTAGATCAAAGTAAGTGTGTCAAAGCACCTAATACAACACAACAATTCTTCCATTTTTTTCCCTCTCTAATAATTTTGCTCTTGGCTATGCCCAGAAAAAAATTCTCTTCACCTAATTTCCAGAAAGACATATCAAAACCAGGAAAGGCCCAGAGAAAATTAGTTAGAAGAAAGAGGTAGTTCCTAATAGTGTCAAACTAAAAACATTTAGGATTTTTCTAACATTAAAGATTGAGTCTGGTATGGCATTTAATATGGATTCCATAGGACACTGTCAGAAACACAGAATTTGGGAGCATTTTTTTTTTTAACTTTAAGGAGACAAGCAGCGATACAACAAAGAAACATAAATAAGTTTGGGAAATGCCAAAATAAATTGATGGATGTTGAGTCCATAATGGGATGAAATCATTATTAAAATTTCACAAAGGTGAAATTGTGACTTTCGTACAGATATAAATGAGCATGCGTCAGATATTCTATTGAACTTACTAAGGAGGAGGGAAACAATAAGATATAAAACTCATTCCAAAGAGTGTTGGCAAAGCTAGGATAAGATTAGCGCTGGGTTCAATGGAAAAGTGAAATTATCTGCAACTCTGTTGGACAAAAATCTACCAGTTAATCCCATCCCTAAGAGTTTTATAAAATACTAGAAAGCTAAGCCCCCCCCAAATCCAGTAATTCCTTTTGTCAAATTCTAAGCTTCAGATGATTTTTTTAGACACTACAAAGTAAGATCATGAGGGATGCCTCACTTATCTTTTCAAGTAGACACTGTGAAGAATAACAGCCTTTTCCCACAAAATGCCCCTTGGAGACCCTTTTACTCAGTGGGACTAGTCACTATCCCTGGCCAAAATGGCTACTGCCATGATTGTAGGAGTGAACCCACTTAACAATCCTACAGCTGAAGTAAGACACCTGCTATAGGTTACTTTGATTAATCCCTCTTTTCTGGAAAAGTCTTTTACCATTTTAACAATAGTAACTTGACAAGAGTGGGGTCCCATTTGAAACTTAAAAGGCAATCTCTTGGAGCACCTGAGTGTCTCAGTCAGTTGAGCATCTGACACCTGATTTCAGCTCAGGTCATGATCTCATGGTTGTGAGATCGAGCCCCGTGTTGGGCTCTGCACTGGGCATGAAGCCTGCTTAATATTCTCTCTCTCTCTCTCTCTCTCTCTCTCTCTCTCTCTCTCTCCCTCCCCCCCCCCCCGCCCTCCCCTGCTCTCTCTCTTTTCTCTCTCTCTCTCTCTCTCTCTAAAATAAAAGTCAATCTCTTTAAATTTATCAATGTAATTCATCTGGAATAAAGTATCAAAGGAAAGGCAGGACGTTGAATTAAAATAATTTGGGCCATTTTATTATATTTTAACACAAACTGAAAAAATATATAGGAGCAAGTAAAGAAGGAACAAAAGACTAAAGCTGATATTAAAGGTTTTGAAAAGCTACAAGAAAGTATAAGAACAAAATTTCTTTGACTCTGTAAAGGAATGATAGTATAAAAAGCTTGGGTTCACTACTGCTCTGGTGATAATAAATTTTATTTATGTTTAAAATAAAAAATAAGCAGGCCCATAATTTAAGTTGTGCAGAGACACATAAAAAATGTTAGTGCTCACTGGGACGTTCAAGAAAAAGAAGACTGACAGGTAATAAAACTATATCTTAGTCTATGGGGGTTTTAAAATCATTTCTGTATTACATAAAACAGGCTAATTCAAAGCGTTCACCTTACTGGGATCACACAGAATTCCTGGAAAAATTAATTTACAGGGGAGAGAAGGAGGATTTTTTTCCCAAATAAATAACTTAAATTGACGCTTGTCTCTTTTTTAACTTAAAGAGGTTCTTGAATTGGCTCTAAATTGAAGACTTTCAGCTGATTAAACCCTCTCCATCTTTGTCACTCTGTGCCAGCCAGTGGCCAGTGTGCTTGACAGAATTCAGAAGGAGAGAGGACAGCATATGGCAGCATGAGTTTTGAGCCCCAGAGAAATCTTCCTCCGTTCCTGCTCCATCTGCGAATTGTGTGGCACCTCTCCCCGCAGCACAGAGATGCTGAGCTAAGGACGGGAGAAATGTATGATGGCAAAATGCAGAAACAGCTTTTGTGTCATGCTAAGCATTAGCAAACACTTCCGTTCCACGGCACACATCTTAAACTGAGAGAGATGAGTAGCGTAAGTTTATCTGAGGGCACTCAGAGTGATTCTTCGAGTTCAGTGCACAAAGAAAGCTTCGTGGAGGAAGGCAATGTGAAATGATGGCTGGAATATGTCAATGTTTGGCTTTGGGATCTGGGGAAGGGTGTGTTGTGCAAATCATTGGCCTCCTGGGAAACATCAGGAATACATGTGAGCGGCCACGGCGTCCTGAGAGGGCTCAGGCAAGCAAACCATTGGACTATTTCTCATGTGCACCTCAACCCAAACAATTTCGCTGACGGAGGCTGAAAGAAAGAAAAATGGGGCCAGTGATTTGTGCTTTATTATGCTAAGTGTGCTGTTAGGGAACTTTTTATTGGCCAGTAGCCATTGTTTTCCCCAAATGCAGGGAAACACAGGAAAACATTTCATCCTTGTGTTTTGCTCTCTCTGTTTCTATCCCCTTTCCTCACCTTGAAGGCTCTGGTTCTCTCCCATCTTGATTGCTGAGCCCCAGGCCACTCCCCTGTCCCTGTGCCCTCCCACACAAAAAGGGCAGAGAGCAGGACCGCAAGAGGCAGAGCCTGGGAACACATCATCTCATCACATCTGTGGCTCTCACTCTTCCTCTCCTCCCTTTTCAAGTGCATGCGCGCACAAATACACACACACACACACACACACACACACACACACACCCCTGGGAAGCATTCTTCAGGTACTGACTTAGCATTACTTACTGCTGGCTTCATCAGGACCTACCCCCAAAGCCAATTAAATTAAATTAATCCCAATTTAATTTGGGATTAAATTCCAAACTGGCCAAGAATTCTTGCTTGGTTTCCAAGCTACAAGTTCTGAGTTTAGTTAGAACTTAGTTAACTCTAACTCAACTTATTCCTTTGACTATTACATGAGAGAAATTTGGGGGCTTTGGTGGATGAGGCTGCACAGGAAACAACTGATGAAGGGCTACGGACAGCATACAGGAGGCAGCCCCAGCCCTGAGCTTTCAATGTATCATGAGCATGAGTCAGGACAATCCCCAGACTGCATGGAGAATGATGATTAACCCCATTAATTAATTCAGGGGAGGCCAGTTAAAATTTCTAATGCATCACCATGTGTATTTTTCTGATGTTTAATCGCTTCTAGAAAATAACAATAGCAAGCTACATAAAATATTCAAATACCACATTTAAAAATTTTTATAAAACTCTAAAAAAAAAAAACATTGATAAAATCATACTGAAGGCCATGGAATACCATGAATTTTTTGTTAATTGATTCACAAAAAACAGAACCTGATATTAAAAGAAACGCCAGAAATTGGCATAGGAAAGGCAAATTACGAGTGTCAGAGTATCTTTAAGAGCCTCACCACTACCTGCATCACAGAAACAATAACAACAATGAATATTTATTGACCTTTTCCTATATGTCAGCATTATTCTAAAGAGCTTTACATCCATAATTTCCTTTGTGGTTTAGGTGGGAAAAACGAGGCACCAAAAGATGAGAGAAGTTGCCTAGGGCTCCACAGTTGGTAGGAGTTTGGGCTGGGTTTTGAACAAATGCAGATCTGACTCCAGAGCCCATGATCTTAAACAGAATACTATGTAGCACATGCTAAAGGTAGCAGTGGGTATCAGTGGCCCTGTACCCTCTACTCTAACACGTTTTTATCTGAAGATGCTTCTCTGTCCCCTACCAGGGCTAAAGGTATTCCAACTCACCTCTGGCTGAAGGATGGAAGGGAAGCAGGAAAAGAGGAGGCAAAAAGCTTTCTAATTCATGGCACTCACATTTCCACTGCCCTTCCTGATCTATATCTATAGTTGCATTACAGATTACTCCAAAAGCTAATGGTGTAAACACTTAATTTCATGTAAACAATTATTAATGGTGTGAACAATTATTATTTTTTCTCATTGTTCTGTGGGAAGATGGGATTCGGCTGGGCAGTTTTGCTTGGTGTACTTCATGTCCTTTCCATCAGATGGTGGCTGGGGCTGAATCACCTGCGTGGGACATTCACATGTCTGGCACTTGATTCTGGCTGTTGCTGCAAGTGTACGTGTCCACAAGAGCACTTACGTGTGCTACTCCATGTGGCTAGCACTTCCTCCCAGAAAGCTGGCTTCTGCATCACCTGCCTTCCTTCAGAGTAGCTTACAGCTCTCAGAAGGCAAGTTGGAAGCTGCCAGTCCTCTTAGGTGCTAGCCTCAGAACTACAGTATCACTTCTTCCATATTCATTGATCAAGCAAGTTAGTCTAGATTCTGATAGCAAGAATTAGACTCCACCTCTCAGTGGGAGCTAATGAATAATAATGGAAGTGGGTGCCAGGGTGGCTCAGTCGATTAAGCATCCGACTCTGGATTTCAGCTCAGGTCATGATCTCATGGTTCCTGAGATCGAGACCCCTGTCGGGCTCCACCTGCTTGGGATTCTCTCTCCCCTCTCTCTCTGCCCCTTTTCCACTCTCACATGCATCCTTTCCCTCTCTCTCTCTCTAAATAAATAAACATTTATAAATAAAGGAAGGAAGGAAGGAAGGAAGGAAGGAAGGAAGGAAGGAAGGAAGGAAGATGGCAGATAATCTGCAGCCATCTTTAAGCTACCACATCAACCAATGCCTACCAATCTTCAGAAGTACAAAGCCCCATGCAACAGGTTTAGGAGTCTTAATGCCTTACACGATGAGGCCTCTGAGGACCAAAAACACCTGTTATAGTGATCCCTGGCTGTACTCTGCCTTTATATTTAAAATACCTTGTTCAGAATCCCCCTTTTTACTGTAACTTATATGGCTTTACTGTAAAATAAAAAAATAATGCACATTTTGAAAAGAAAAAACTTTTCTAATAAATAAAAGTTAGGAACAAATATCCAGTAAGCACACTTTTTGTTTCTTGACAAAGGCATTAGGGCTGTAGATCGCCCTAGTGGACCACTAGGGTTTGGACTCCAGATCACCTTTAAGCATTCAAATGCCACCTGGAAATTTGTGTCTCTCAGAGATGCTCCCACCCCTTCCAACTTGAAAACGCCTGGCATTTTAGCAAGGCACCATTTTCTTTTTCATGTGAGAAAAATACTTCTCTGCAATGCATCAATCCCTCGAATGAAGCATGGCCGTTATGTCTATTTTAATTGTCTTTATAAAAACTCAGTCTTTAATGTCCTGGGACATTTTAATGCCGTGTGTCAAGCTAATGTGCAAAATACATATCCATTATTACCTATTTACTTGGGTTATTGTTCTGGCTAAGGTGTAATTTTCCACCAGGCATTTGTTTAGAAACTTGGCAGCACACAGAGAGCATTTCCATACTTAAAAAGCATCCAAAATTTAGAATGACATCCAGTGATATTAAGCAAGTGTAGATAATGCTCTCCAACTTCATCAAATATTCATGGTTAATTATAGTCATAATATTTATGTTGCTGTGAAAATTAAGGTTGTGAGCTTCTTGTACACAGGCTAAAATACAAGCTTACAGACTGTGCTATTGCCTACCCCTTTCATTACTGGCATTTCTCATTGTCATTAAATAGAATGGCCAGCATGGTGTTCTTTGGCTCTCTAATTCATATTGCAGATCTGATATCTCCCCTGATACACCAGATAGAACATGTTGAAGGAGCTGAAGACCATCAGAGCATGTCCCATAGGAGGGGAAGTATGTGATCAGAGGACCACCGGCTAGGTTTTCTTTTCTTCTTCTTTTTTTAAATTTTTTTCTTAATGTTTACTCATTTTTGAGAGAGAGACAGAGACAGAGCGTGAGCTGGGAAGGAGGAGACAGAGAGGGAGACACAGAGTCTGAAGCAGGCTCTGGACTCTGAGCACAGAGTCTGACGCAGGGCTCGAACCCACGAACCGTGAGATCATGACCTGAGCCGAAGTCGGACGCCTAACTGACTGAGCCACCCAGGAGCCCCTAGGTTTTCTGGAACACAAATCAGAACACATGGACTTACAAGTCTGAGAATAATTGGAGCAGTCACAAGATAGATGATTTCAAATTCAGAATCTTAGAAAATGAGACATATGGTCATCACATCTGAAGGGAAATAGGATCACATGGTACAGATGAAGAAAGGACTTGAATAATCTAGTCTCATATAGTGTCTACTCGACCATTGTTGGCAACAAAAATGCACCTGTAAATTTAAAAGACAGGTATGGAAAAATCTTTCCAAAATGTATACCTAGTCTAAAGCCTGTCTCTGAGGAACATCAATCAAAAGTAAAGTTCAAACTTCCTGGATAAACTTACGTTATTTTCTTGCCTCATCTCCTACTTCCTTTCCATGCCCCTGCTGTGCCAGATCATGGCATTTGTAATTTCAGTCTGTCACACCCTTGGGCCTTTTCTTTTTTTTTTTTTTTAAGTTATTTATTTATTTATTTATTTATTTATTTATTTTTTCAACATTTATTTATTTTTGGGACAGAGAGAGACAGAGTATGAACGGGGGAGGGGCAGAGAGAGAGGGAGACACAGAATCGGAAACAGGCTCCAGGCTCCGAGCCATCAGCCCAGAGCCTGACGCGGGGCTCGAACTCACAGACCGCGAGATCGTGACCTGGCTGAAGTCGGACGCCCAACCGACTGCGCCACCCAGGCGCCCCTATTTATTTTTTTTGAGAGAGACACAGAGTAGGGAGGGGCAGAGAGAGAGGGAGACAGAGAATCCCGAGTAGGCTCCTCACTGTCAGCGCAGAGCTCACAAACTCAAAAACTGTGAGATCATGACCTGAGCCAAAATCAAGAGTCTAACGTTTAACCAACTGAACCAGCCAGGCGCCCCAAGGCTTTTCTTATTGTATCTCTTCTTTTAGGAATACTCATTTAAAGGTGGTGTCTCAGGCAAAATTCACCTCATCTTTAATGTTCGAAATTAGTATCATCTGTGGTTTAACCTCCCAGAATCCCAGGCAGATGCATGTTCTTCCAAGTTCCTCTTATACCATATACATATCTTTACTAATATACTTAATAGCAGATTAACTATTTCAACCTAATTATGGGTTTCCATGTATGTCTCCCTCACAAAATTATAAAAAAAAAAAAAAAAAACGCTTATTAAATTTGCTGATGATGCAAATTTTGGAGAGATAGTGCATGCAATAGATGACGAAATTAAGCTTCAAAAAGGTTTTCAGCATATTTAAATCATGGACCAGGATATGCATCATAAAATCTGCTGGAGTACAATGGATTTCACTGGATTTCAGAATCGCAACTACAAAGTTTTAGTGGAGACCAGGCTGAATAGCAGAATGAGAGAAATAACTGTATTTTTTAGTTCTTTGTAAAAATGATATAAACATATAATAGTGATGTGGCACCTTACAAAATAGGGCCAATCTTCAGCTATCTTAATAAATGTATACATACAGACAGAGAGAGGTTCTGGGCATTCAGTAATCTGCTGGCCACAACATTCAGGACATATTGTCAGACCTAGGGACCTTTCTTTTAAGAAGGTCATTAGCAAAGTTGTATTAATTAACACACACCACACACTAGTAGTTGCCTATCACTATTAATATTTATTCTCCTTTTCTCCCATACAATTTTTTTCAAAGAGATAAGGTGTCCAGCAAAATTATTGTTTCCCAGCATTCCTTGCAACTATGTGATATAGTTATGGTCAATCAGATGTTTGTGAAGCTATATTCTCCTGAGAACACCCTGTAAGGAGCACATATTTCACACCCACATTCCTTTTGCTTTTTGCCCTTTGTCTTCTAGTTTGGAACAGAGATGCTGTCCTGAAGGCGAGCAGCCACGTCGTAATCATGTGACAGTGTCAACAAGGACAAAAGCCATGTGCTAAGGATGACTAGAGGAGCCTGGGTCTCTGGTGGCATTGCTGCGATTGCAGACCTCTTGAGTATTTCACGTGCAGAAACTAAGCACTTTCTTGTTTAAGCCACTTTTGTCATGTTTTCTGTTACTGGCGCTACAGATAGTGAGCTGGCTGTGGAAGGCAGAGAAAGGGCGTCAACGAGAAATGGACAAGTGCAGTACATTTAGCCTGCAGATCAGCAGACTAAGTGGACACCTGCTAACTGGCTTTATGGCTGTGACATACTATTATGTAGGAGAGGACACAGACTGTATCTCCAGACGGCAGAACTAGGACTTGTGGTGGAAGTTAAGGGAAGGAGATTGAACTCATCAAAGAAAATCTTTTCAGAAATATAAAGCCATCCAAAAAAAAAAAAAAAACACAAACAAAAACAACAAAACAAAACAAAAAAAAGTGGTTAAAACCCAAAGAAAAAGAGCTCAGATGTGGGGTCACCAGAGTTGGAGATGGGGAGTGGTGGGGGTGGGGAGTGGGGAAGGACTTGGAGGAAGGTGTTCACAAGGTACAAACTTCCAGTCAAAAGATAAATCAGCACTAGGGATATAATGTACCTGGTGGCTACAGCTAACACTGCTATGTAGCATATTTGAAAGTTGTTAAGAGAGTAGATCTTATGAGTTCACATCACAAGGAAATACATGGGTTTTTTTTTTTCTTTCTCTTTTTTTGTTAACTATATGAGATGATAGATGTTAACTAATTGTGGTAACTACTTCACAACATATGTAAGTCAAACCATTACAGTCTATACCTTAAATTTATGCAGTGCTGTATTCAATTATATCTTAATAAAACTGGAAAAATACATTAGTAAAAATAAAGAGGCAAAAAAAAGTGCTTAGAACACATCCTATCGGTACAAAGGGGATTAGAGTGTCAGACCACAATTTACACCAGATGGAGACATTTACCAGACCTAAGATTTCTATTTGTATTTCAAAACATACCCATACTCTGACAAACATTCCTTGAGCACCTGTTCTCTCCATATCTTCTGTGAATTTTTAGGAATATAAGGATTTTTAAGAAATGTGTCGAGGATGTTACTGTCTAGTAGCTGAGGTATACATTCAGAAAGATCATTTTAACAAAGCTTTCAATGTAAAGATACAGATTAAGTACAGAGTGAAAAAAAGAGGGGGCGGGGAATGTTTCCTTCAAAAGGAGTTTTCAAGGTTGAGCTGAAATGGTGCAATAAAAGAAGAGAAGGGGAAGTGAATTTCAGGCAGAAGAATGGCACACAGAGGCATCTTGTAGTGAAACAGTGTATTGTACGTGAGAAAATCAGTAGAAATATTGAGGCATAAACTGGAGACTTACAGCAGAAGAAGCCCAAGAAAGAGTCCCAGAGGCATGTGGGGAGCTTTGTGTGCAGACCAGTGAAGTCAGATGTTATCCTACAGCCAGGAGCTCCCTGCTTCCAAATCTCAAAGTGAAAATTTTTTTAATGTGAAACTGACAAAGATTATGAATTTTGCATTTTCAAAAAATCATGGGCATTCATGTACTTTTAATATAATTTCCTAATTGAGTATATTTGCACCAAGAGAATAGAAAGAATATAGTCTAAGAACAAAGTAAAATATTTGAAAAGGAATAATTTTAGCTTTGTGCCCAGCTCATTTGTACTTTCCCTATTTTCTTCATTTTGCCGAGGAAAATTTCATCAAGGAGCACCAAAATTTAGTAGCATAGAACAACTGCAACTATTTATTACTTCTTATGGTTTCTGTGGGTCAGGAACTTAGTGACAGCCATGCAGTCATGGCTCAGGTCTCTCAAGAGGTTCCCGATGGGAAGCGACCAGAGTAGGGTATTTTCCCAAGGTTTCTTAACTCACACATCTCTCTCATCTGCAATGGTGTCATAGGCTGAGTAATGGCCCCCAACGATATATAGGTCCTAGTTCCTAGTCACTGTGAATGTTACCTATAACGCAAAAGAGACTTTGGAGTCATGAAGAAATAAGTTTCTTAAAATGAGGAGATTATCCTGGATTATCTTATTGGGCTCTAAATGCAAATACAAGTGTCTATAAAAAAAAAGGGAAGTAGAAGGGGACTTGGCATAGAAGAAAGCGATGTGACCACTAAAGCTGGACACTATGCTGCTGGATCTTAAGATAGAGTAAGGGACACATGCCAAAGAATGCAGTTCTACAAGTTGGAAAAGGCATGGAAATGTGTTCTTGTCTACAGTCTCCAGAGGAAGCTGTAGCCCTAAAGCCTGATTTTGCCCCCCACACCCCCGTGATTGATTTCAGACTTCTGACCTCCAGATCCATTAGAAAATAAATATGTATTGCTTTGAGCCGCCAAGTTTGTGGCAATTTGTTACAGCAGCCACAGAAAACTAACACTGATGGTAGGACTAGGACAGATCGGGGCTGGAGCAGTGGGGCTCTTAAGGGAGGCTCTTCCTCCCTATTTCTATGTGGTCTCTCTACATGGTCTCTCCAGCAGGAAAGCCTCAGGGTGGCCAGCATTCTGACAGTGGCTCCAGTATGCAGAAGTGTATAACCCAAGAGAAAAGGAGAATTGGAAGGAGTTGTTACTTTGATTTTTTTTTTTTAATCTTGCTGTGAAAGTCATGCAGTGTCCTTTCCAACACATGCTGTTCATTAGAAGGCGGTAGTAGGTCTGGCCCACATTGGAAAGGAGGGGAATTAGACTCTACCTTTTACAGTAAGGAGTGTCAAAGACTCTGCTAACATATTTTAAAACTTTAATCATTAATATTGTTTGTTATTTTTGTCTAGAATATTCCTGCTTCACCTTTCACACTTAAGTCTATGATCTGCCTCAAAGAAATGTTTATAGATAGTATGAGGTAAGAATCAGAATTCAGTTTTCTCTGCTTGGATAGCTAATTGACTCAGCATCATTTATTGAAAAGAAATCCTTTTTCTTTTTATAGTGCTAACTCGGTAAAATATCAGATGACCTTGTATGTGTGGGTCTGTTTCTGGATCTTTTATTCTTTTCATTGCCTATCCTTGGTCAATATCAATTACATTAGCTCCATAGAAGTTTTAATATTTGATAGTTTGAAGTACTTCAACTTTGTTCTTTGTCAGGATTGTCTTGGCCACTCAAGGTTCTTTGGATGGAATTGACGTTTTAACAATATTGAGTCTTCTGATCCATGATATATCTCTCCATTAATTTATATCCCCTTTAAAGTCTCTTGGTAGACCTTTGTGTTTCTTGTACATATTTCATTAAAATTATCTCTGAGTATTTGGTGCATTTAACACTATTGTGAATGAAAGATTTTTATTTCATTTTTTTCACATTTTTATTTAAATTCCAGTTAGTTAACATAGTGTAATATTAGTTTCATTTTTAAATTATTGATTGCTATCAAATAGAAATACAATTTATTTTTGTTTATTGACATTATATTCAGTAAGTATACTTGTTATTCTAATAGTTTCTAATTGTTTTGTTTTTTGTTTTACATGCACAATTATATCATTTACCAATAAAGACTGTTTTACTTCATATGCTCCAATCTTCATAGTTTTTACAATCTTTACTTATTTATTTTGAGAGAGAGAGAGAGAGGGTGCGTGATTGGGTAAGGGTCAGAGAGAGAGGAGAGAATCCCAAGTGGGCTCTATGCTGTCAGCACAGAGCCCTATATGAGGCTTGATCTCATGAACCATGAGATCATGACCTGAGTCGAAATCAAGAGCTCAACCAAGCAAGCCATCCAGGCACCCCTCCAATATTCATACTTTTATTTCGTTTTCTTTCTCTTGCCTTATTGTACTAACATTTTTAGCATG
This sequence comes from Panthera tigris, assembly GCF_018350195.1. NCBI lineage: Eukaryota > Metazoa > Chordata > Mammalia > Carnivora > Felidae > Panthera > Panthera tigris. Next base: position 13,085,083 of record NC_056660.1, on the reverse strand, counting down.
ATACTGAATAGAAGATGTGACAGAGAGCATCTTTTTCCCATCTAATCCCAAAGGAAAAATGTTTACTATTTCACCATGTAAATGATGCTAACTTAATTTTTTATAAACAAATTTTATCAGATTGAGGAAGATCTCTTTCATTCTTAGTTTGTGATTTTCAAAAATCATGAATGAGTACTGAATTTTATTAAAAAACTATTTTTCCTTTGAAAGAAATAATATTTTTTGCCTCTTTTTTTGTTAATGTGGTGAATTGTACTGATTGGTTGTTAAATATTAAACAGTCTTGTATTTATGAAAAAAACTCAATATATTATATATGTATCACATTTTGTATATCACAAGATTCACTATTATTTATTAATATTTTGTTTAGGAATTTTATATTCATGAGAAACATTGGCCTGTAATCTCTCTTCTTGAAATGTCCTTGCAATGTTTTAGGATCAGAGTTACGCTGGCCTTATAAAAAGAATTCAAAAGTATTGTCTTTCTCTATTCTCTGAAAGAATTTGTATAGTGTAAGAATCTGTTGGTATTATTACTTCTTTTTATGTTTTTAATTAAGGATTCAATTCCCTTAACAGATATTGGACTATTAAGAATTATATTTCTCCTTATTTTTCAATTAGTCTATTCAATTTGAGCTGTTAAATTTATCGTCATAAAATCATTTATAATAGTCTCTTATTTTCTTTTTAATGTCTTATAGATCATTAGTGATGTTTCATTTTTCATTCCCAATATTATTAATTTGTGCTTTCTATTTTTCCTCTAAATTAGTCTTGCTGGAAGTATTTTCAAAGTACAAATTTCTGACCTTGTTGATTTTGTTTTGTGTCTGCTTTCTGAGAATTGAGGAAAATTCAAAAGGACTTCCTGACCTACTACTTCCATGGATATGACCTGTGCATGCTTTTTACTGAGACCTTAATGGTATTTGTCTCCTTTACCTTACGAAATTTCTTCCTTTCAAAGGTTTTCAGCTTAGCAATTTAGTCTCTGGCTTCACATACATTCAAAATGTCCTAGGAACATACCAGTCAGATGTTTCCTGCAGACCTCCTTCCTTCAGAAGGATTTTTGTCTCCTCGGCACTAAAAAATTCAGTAGGTTACACTTTACTTTTCTAGCACAGCTCTCTTGGTCTCCTGCAATGCCTCAAAACTCAGCAAAGTCCTGTGAGATTAACTGGCCTCATGATTGGGATTTCTCTAGTTTCTAATTTGTCATGCCAACCCTGCTTGGTATTCAAAAACGCTTCTGATTTCTTTCTTCTCGAGTAGAATCTCTCCGTTTGTCCCAAGCCTAATTCTCAGCCCACACTCAAAATTGTCAAGCTGCCATGGAAGCAGACAGCTAGTGATTACCAGCTTGCCAAGGAAGAGCTGTTCATCTCTAGAATTTTAGGTTATCTACTTCTTGTTGATTCCTAAAATCTCTTACATGGTTTTTTTTGTAATGTATCCAGCTTTTTATCATGGTTTTAGAAGGAACATTTGCCTGCCATTGACCTGTGATATTTGCCCTGAATCAAAAGTCTGGTGTGGTGTTTTTAATTTACCTCTCTCAGTAACTGATAGTTTACAAAGACAAAAAAAAATGAAGGAAAAAGAAATTTGAACAAGTTTCATCTTACTTACCTATAGGTAGCCTATACTCAACAAGTAAAGAATACATGATCTTTTAAATTGCATATGGGCCATTAAACAAAATTGACAATATTCTGGGTTGTCTAAACCACATTTCAACACATTTCAAAAATTAAGTGATATATGTATGTTCTCTGATCAAAGTAGGATCACACTAGAAATCAAATAAAAAAAGTATCTAGAGGGAGGTAAAGAGGAAGGCTGAGGTTTGTAGAGGAAGTAGGTTTACTGACAAATTACCATTTTCTTTGCTATTTCTTCTTGCATTTTAGATTTTTCTGGACTCAATTTCTTTCTAAGAGTATATTATCTAGAGTAGTTTCAGTAAACATTTTATTGGTGGTGAGCTATCTCAGGTTTTATTTATCTGAAAACGTCTTTCTATTGCTATTTTAAATGATAGTTTAGCTTGGAATAGAACTATACTTTGATCATTTTTTTCAGCAAACTAAAGATATAATTTTACTGTTTCCTGGCCTTTGCCATTAATAGCAAGAATTCTCCTGTTAACGTAATTTTTCTTTTAGGTATTTGTCTTCTGTAGCTGCCTTAAGATCTTTTCACTGTCTTTCGTGTTCTGAAATTACACTATGATGTAATTTCAACTGTGAATTGTGTTGTGCTTCTTGAATCAGAATATTCATTGTTTTCATCAGTTCTGAAAAATCTCATTTATCTCATCAAATGTCATCTTGTTCCATTTCTCTCTGCTCTCATGTTCTGAGCTCTAATTGGATATATATTAGTCTTTATTTCACTAACTATGGCTTTTCATTTTTCTTTCTTGGAGTTTTTGTGCTTTTTCTCTGAAAATTTCTTCAGATAAATGTTTCAGTTCTTTAAATTTAAACATCAATATGGCAGTATATTTCATTTCCAGAAGTTCTTATTGGTTTGTTTTTCAAATCATCTTTTTTCCTCTATGACATACCAGGCATTTAAACATCCCTACTTCATAAACTGTTTTTCAGTTTTAACATTATTTTATTTTTGATTTTTATGTTGATTCTTTGAATTTTGAAACTATTTGATTCTATTCTGCTATTGGTTGTTTCTATTTAATCTTTATCATATCTTGTTTCCTGTGATTCATACAATTATAAATAATGAGCTCCCGCTCATCTAAGATTTATGCGATTCTTGAGCAGTCTGTGTTCAGGGCACACTCTACCAGAAAAATATTTGGATTAGATTTTCCCTGTTACCCCTGCTGCTCTCAAACTGTGTCAATTTTTAATTATTCTTTTAATTATAGTGAAAAATACATAACATGAAATTCAATAGCAGTAGGTATATTCACACTGTTGTGAAACAGATCTCCAGAAATTTTCCATCTTGCAAAACTGAAACTCTATACTTATCCTTTTCCCATAGCCTCCACCACTGGCAACTATCATTTTACTTTCTGTTTCTGTAAATTTGACTCCCTTATATAACTCATACAGTGGAATCATATGGTATTTGTCTTTTTGTGACTGATTTATTTCACTTGGCATAATGCCTTCAAGGTTCATCCATATTGGAACATGTATCAGAATTTCCTTCCTTTTTAAGACTGAATAGTATTCCAGTGTGGGGGGAGGGGTTGGGTGTGGGTGCCACATTTTTTTTTTAATCCATTCATGGGTTGATGGTCATTTTGGTTTGCTTCCACCTCTTGGCTATTATGAATAGTGTTGTTATGAACCTGGGTGTGCAAATAGGCAATTTTGTTAGGTTTGGAGCCCAGGGCTTCTTAGGCTAGTTAGGAAGTGAAAACCTGAATAACAGCAGGTCAGTAATACACTCTCTGTGGAAAATTTTCTCATCCAGAACTCAAGACAAAGCTAACAAGTTTTCTTGTTATCCCTCTGTGCTGAAAGATTAGTTTTTCTAGTCCACTCTGTTCCTGATGGTGTAACTATCAAAAGTCCTGGATTTACATGACATGCTCATTTTTAACTCCCACAGAGAGTGATCTGAACACTTTACCTCCTGTCTTTCTGTGGCTATAAAAAACAAATATCTTGTTTTCCCAGGGCTGCAATCAATCCAGGTAACCTACCACTTCAATTCCTCTCTGCTTCTCCATTTGTTAGCATTGCTTTTATTTTCAGCACCTGGAGATTTCCCTCACCTCCACCTCCAGGGGAGCTCTGGTATGCATTTGAGAGGATGCTTGTTATGTTTCACTGATGTTTTGTAACAGATTTCTTCTCAAATTATTTCTCATAGGTTAACTCTCTCAGGTCTGTATAGGCTAATAATTTCCCTTTGGATAATTTAATGTTTCATTAATCATATAGTACATTTTTATATATCTAAGGTTTCATTCTAAACGATGAATTACTTCACTGCTGTGTCAATTCTGGAATCAGTATCATAGCGACAATTTTTAATTGGTAGCTTTAGAGTACATTTCAATAACTGGTAGTACAATTCTGTTGTCATTACGCTTTTAACAGGTATTTTGTTTGCTATTCTCTCTAGGTCGTTATTCTAGATAAGTCATCTCTCTCTTCATCATGTCCTAGTAAAACACTAGAGTAGTGGTTGTGCTGCGTGGAAAGTACCTACACTTTATTTGTAAAAATCTTTTACACACAGACTAAATTTTTATTTATTTATTTATTTATTTATTTATTTATTATTTTTAATGTTTATGTATTTGTTTTGAGAGGGAGGGAGAGAAAGCTTGAGCAGGGGAGGGGCAGAGAGAGAGGGAGAGAGAATCCCAAGCAGGCCCCAAGCTGTCAGCACAGAGCCCGACGTGGGGCTTGATCTCACAAACTGTGAGATCATGACCTGGGCCAAAATCAAGAGTCAGATGCTCAACTGACTAAGCCACCCAGGTGCCCCACACAGACAAAATTTTTAAAAGAATTTCCATCAACTCACCAAAGTCTCTGACGCCACTTTTTAGTCCTTCGTTCTTTTTTCTAAATTCCTGTCCCCAAACCAAATGCTCTTGCAATATCACCCTTCTTATCAAAATTTTCCATTAAGAATGCATTTCTTATGAATAATTTGTAATAACCAACATTATTTCCTCTCCCAGTAGTATCTCTGAACTGTGCCTTAGCTCCAATTGCAGAATTAAAGGATTTATCTTCACATATTAGTTGGTGAGTGAGAGAAGTTCTTTGTGTGTTCTTGAATTCCTGGAATCTTAGCTACACCCTTCTGGTACATAAAGTACACTCCGACAGAATGCAGCTTTATTAGCATGGCCATAAACATTTATTGTTATTATTCATCTGTCCAATTCTTCCCTTTGCCATCTGGAGATTTGACTTCAAAACTTCAGCAGAAAGAAAATTCTGTTCTGTATCCCTCTTGGATTCACCTTGAAGCCAGGCCTGCTCCACACAGCATCCTCAAGTCTTATAGCCATGGATGTGCAACTGTTGTTCTTTAGCCAATACCACCCCAGAGGAGTCCTGCACCGCGGCCCCTACCCTCCATCAGTGCCACCTCAAAAGACAAAATAGATAGGAGTCGTCCTACTCCTTTAAAAGATCTATTATGGAGAATTGCAAAGCCAATAATATAATTTATCCCCATATTTGCAATAGAAAAGAAAGAGAGGGAGAGGAGGGAAGAGAGCCAGAAGGAAGGAAAGGAGGGAAAATTATTTCCATAAAAAAGTCATTGGTGGGGCGCCTGGGTGGCGCAGTCGGTTAAGCGTCCGACTTCAGCCAGGTCACGATCTCGCGGTCTGTGAGTTCGAGCCCCGCTTCAGGCTCTGGGCTGATGGCTCGGAGCCTGGAGCCTGTTTCCGATTCTGTGTCTCCCTCTCTCTCTGCCCCTCCCCCATTCATGCTCTGTCTCTCTCTGTCCCAAAAATAAATAAAAAACGTTGAAAAAAAAATTAAAAAAAAAAAAAGTCATTGGGAAGGAGATTCACCGAAGGTATCACAGACCAAGTGGCTTTCTGGGCAATTCTATCTCAAGTGAGCTTGCATGGTGACCAGCCACAACAATAGCTGAACCGACTCAGCAGTATACTATTGATGCTTAAGAAATGATGTGAATGAGTTATTCTTGTCAATTCTGGAACTCAATACATAAATAAATAAATAAATAAATAAAGATTGTAGAAGATTTCTAGTAGGTCAGAAATAACTCACACCCTGAATGGATGCTTCTATACAGCTAGACTGACAAGCATTTGAGAAACTATCATGGATGCCCATTCATGGAAGAACTGTGTTTATCAAATGGGGTAGTAGTCACAGGATTCAACTCTTTGGCCTCATATCCAGAAAAATAATCACTGCCTTTTTGAAAATATAGCTTTCTATTCCATTACTTTTTCCTTTACTTATTCTTAATATCAATGAAAAGAAAGACAAACTTGACATTTGAACAATTTTCATATCCCTTTAAATGATACAGTATATTAAAAATAGAGGACTTCAAGCAAATTCAAACTATGTATTATACAGTTAAGAGTGCTGAAAAAAATGTGACTTGTTCACTGGCACAGAGTAGAATTTTAACTTGTTATATGTTTTTCCAGCCTTATCTATGCTACCTTGTATGGACTCTGTTAATTAATGTTTTCTCTGGTAATTTCTATGGGAGCTACTTAATGAAGTGCCTCTCTATTTTCATTTATATTTTGTGATTGTCTTAAAATAATATATTTAAGAGAATGTTTTTCACCTAGAAAATATATCAATGGAAATATTTTTAAATGAGATGCCAAAGCATGAATATTAAAGCAGTACACTTCCATGTACAAAAGCAGTTTTGCTTTTCAAGGTATTTTTTACAAATAAGTTAAATTGTATTAGTATTTCCTATTAATTGTCATTTTGGTGGGGTGCCCAGGTGGTTCAGTTGGTTGAGCAACCGTCTCTTGATTTCAGCTCAGGTCATGATACCAGGGTCGTGGGATCGAGCGCCACATTGGGCTTTCTGCTAAGCACAGAATCTGCTTGGGATATTCTCTCTCTCTCTCTGTCTGTCTGTCTGTCTCTCTCTCCCCCTCTGTCCCTCTGCCCGTCTCCCAGGCTTGTGTTCTCTCTCTCTAAAATAAAATTTGAAAAAATTTAAGTGTCATTTTGGAAAAATAGCAATTTTAGTTGCAGGACCCAAGCCTTGGGTGTGAATGATTATAAGGTGGTATAATACATATCTGAGGAAGATTTAGTACTGAACAATAAAGTGTTAATCAAGTAATGGATGCATACAATTTCCTGCACCAGAAAGCTCCAGAAACTTAATTCATAGGGCAGATTTTTCTTTTCAATGACAGATTAGTTGATGAGAGATAGTGAGGAAAAAAAATTGGCCTTTGTCTTAGCTGTATCTCAATCCAGACTCAATACAGGAAATTAATGGGTAGTGTCATGACACATTTGTTCTTTTGGGGATATTTTCACAGTTGACAGAGATTCTAATGCAGTTGATACCCACAGCAATCATGAACCAAATAAATCTGCCACCTTCCTAAAAATGTTTGTTGATTCAAAGTCTAGTCTTAATCTTATTAAAATATTACCTACAATATGTTAATGAGGTAAATAGCTATGATTTTGGCAAACAGTTCCCATGGAATTTCTTGATATTTAAATTACACATTTATTTATCCATTCATTTATCTAGATAACTGGCACATCTCTATTTCATACTGTGTTGACAAATACTTATTATATATAGTCTTGGAGACATAAAATATGGTACCTTCATTTCCTTAGATATAGCTTGATGCTAAAAACATGAGTTGGCCAAGTATCAGCTAACTACACTATATCAGCTATACTGATAAGACAATCCTTTGTCTTCAGTAACAATCTTTTTGGCAGCCATCATGTAAGCTCAGAGAAAGTGTTTAGCTGTTGAAAATCTTCAGGGAATATAAACATATCTAATTCAGCTTTACTTCTATAACTATTTCAACATAGCCCCCATCTGTCAAAGCATATCAATTCCAGGAAAAGTCACCAGGGGAAGCAAAAACTCTCAGTGTGAGGGTGTTTTAATTAATATAAACCCCTCTCCCCCAAATCATGGCTGGTTGAAAATCTAAAGGACTAGGAGGTACCTAGACTCACTTTTAAGTTTTTTGTTTAATAATTTGATGCATATTAGGTCTCTCCAAAATTTGAAACATCAAAATGTTATATACCCATGCATAATTTAAATACTAATTTATTTTATTTTTGAAGCCAATTCTAAGGCAGGAAATTATAACAAGAGTGACGTTTCAGCAACATAAGAGTCTCTGATGAGATAAATCTTTTATGTTCTTTCCAGTAGCGCAATTTATTAATGGACAAACTCATAATGTTTATTATACCAAAGATTATTTCTACAGAGTAAAATAGAACAATAATATTGGTATTTGTGATGGAATGAATTGTGATTTTCAAGCACTATATTGAATTTTGGAAATCTAAAATATCTCCTTTGACACAGAGCAACCAAGCAGTTGAGTAAATATCAGAAGTCCAAGGGGACAAGCGTGGGTCTCAGTCCCATGTTGCACCATGAGAGGCAAAGGAATGAAAATATTTTGAAAGCAAAGATATTTTTAAGGCTTTATGCATAGTGTCTTCTTGCACAGAGAAGTGATTGATTCACATTTACTGAACTGGTGTGAATGAAATGAATTAATTCAAGGAAGAAAGTGTTCCTTTTCCAGTCTTGAGTACTTTTATAATCAAATTGATAAGAACAAATACGAGTTCTTAACATACATGCCCATTAATGGGTCAAGAAGAACCACAGAGACCCCATTTCTTACTGCTTATCAGAAGAGTTGCGATGCTTTTTTTTTCATTACAAGCATTTAAAACTTAATGATTTAAAGTCAGATACTTAAGAGTGAAAGTCACATCTCCAGTGCATGTTCATACTTGTTTAGTGGTTTCTAAATCTGTGCTTGTAAACAAAATTATTCTTAGTCCTTTGACAACTGCTATTTGTCCTGTAGGAAAATTACTCCCTAAGGAGATGCAAATTGTTTGGTGGTACTTGATGGCTTTGTAGTAATTACCAAGCTATCAGATAGCTCAGAATTAAGATAAGGTTTGGCATCAAAATTCCATATGGTTGATTCTAAAATAAGATGCTTAGACAGGCAGAATACTAAATGACATGCATTGAATAAGTAAAATCCTGGGTCAAGTTCATCTCAAACCTGAGGCTATCACAAGTTGTATCTAGGATCAAACAAAGGTCATTTGAATGTTTCCACATTTAATAAATGATTGAAAAAGTTGTCATTTTAAGGAAATATGAGTCAATAACATTAACTGATGCACAATTACCATTACTGTAATTAATCTATAAGCATACCAATCACAGTTTATTATTGTAGGAGAAGATGAGAGAATGGAGAGTACAATAAACATTTTTCTAATCAATGATGGAAATTATAGTGATAAACCAGCTTTTCTCTATATATGGCCTCATGTGCAGAGATCGGTTCACAGATACTCTACCACCATTTTTATGGGAAGTGTTCCTAATCCTAGCTCTCTAGACTTGATGCCTTACTTGACATTAATCGTTCATTCTTTGAGGAATTATTTATTGAGTACATGTCAGGGCCTGTCCTAGCTGCTTTGGTTACACCAACAACCAAGAGGGGGAAAATAAAGCCCTATTAAAAAAAAATTTTTTTTCAAATAATTTCAGAATTATAGGAAAGTTGGAAAGTTAGTACAAAGAATTATCTTGTATACTTTTAAACTAGAGTACCAAAATGTTAACACTTATTATATGTGCATTATCATTTTCCCTCTCACTCTCTCTCTATGTTTATATATGTAAATATAAATAGATAAATATAATGTATATAAAATACAAAATTATGTATTTTAAAATAGACATTTATATCTGTGTACAAACACATGTCTACATATGTAATATATATATATATATATACACACATATATAGAGGAAAAGCAGTAATACACATGTAATAAATATGTACATATACAATTCTGTTTTATGGAGAAAATACTTGTGCTAGAAAAACTTATTCAGGTATGAGTTATAATGCCATTGGCATGATTTAATCTTTTTTTAAGTTTGTTTTTTTAAGTTTATTTATTCTGAGAGAGAGAGAGAGAGAGCTCATGCATGCACGCAAGCAAGCAGGGTAGGGGAAGAGAGGAAGGGAGAGAGAGAATCCCAAGCAGCTCCATGCTGTTATCACAGAGCCTGATGTAGGGCTCAATCCCATGAACCATGAGTTCATGACTAGAGTCAAAATCAAGAGTCAGACACTTAACTGACTGAGCCACCCAGGCATCCTGGGTGCTCATTATTTAATCTTAATGAATTAATAATAACTTATATTATATTATATTATATTATATTATATTATATTATATATATTTTATGTTAATGTAATATATACTCACCAGTTGATGAAAACGTTGTGATCAGGATTACAGAAACCTAACCCACTACTTCCTCTAGGAGCAATAGCTAAGTATGCACCAATTCAGTGTTTTTGACAACATTGTAAAACATAAATACTGTGAATAACAAGAATCAACTATGTCACATTCATAATACTTCTTTATTTTTAAATGCTTTAGTGTGCATTTCCTAAAATTATGGACACTTTCTTATACATCCACAGTTAATAATCAAAATCACATCACTATAATTAATATAGTGCTACTATATAATCTACTGACCTCACTTGGATTTCCCCCAATTGCCTCTACACCTCCTTCTGCAGCATCAGAGAGCATGTGTTGAAGATATCTCCCTCCACTAGAACACAAGTTTCATGAGCTTCTTATATTTCATCACAGGTATTTTTATTGGTGATAGTTCAATACAGTTATCTATTCTCTATATTTTCTTAAAGTTGGCAGTTATCAAATCTAGGTGCAATATTGTTGGCAAGACTATTTCACGGATGGTATTGTATCCTTCCATCTGGAGGCAAAACTACATCATAGATAGAATTATGTTCTTCCATAATCTGGTTGTCACTTTTTTCATGATGTCAGCTTCTATGGAGCTCAATCAATTCACTAGTGGGTGCACAGTGATATTCCATCCTTCCTCTTTTTTATTAGCTGTAATAATTCTACGAAGAGAAACTTGGCCCACTCCCATCCCTTACCATTTTGTCACCCAATGAAACAGTTTATATTAGGGGTGCCTGGGTGGCTCAGTCGGTTAAGCGTCCGACTTCAGCTCAGGTCACGATCTCGCGGTCCATGAGTTCGAGCCCCGAGTTGGGCTCTGGGCTGATGGCTCAGAGCCTGGAGCCTGCTTCCGATTCTGTGTCTCCCTCTCTCTCTGCCCCTCCCCCATTCATGCTCTGTCTCTCTCTGTCTCAAAAATAAATAAACTTAAAAAAAAAAGAAACAGTTTATATTGGAAGTGTAGGAGAAATGCTTAATTCCTGTCTCTTATTTACCAAAATTGAAGAATTTGTTCCCTTAAATATTACAAATAGAATAAGTAGAATAAGTAGATTTTTAAGCTACTCATGGATTATTATTTATTTAAACATAACTTGTAATATATTTAAACATATCTGGTGAGTTTCTATTACAGTTATAATCCATTTGAAAGCTCAAATTGTCACATCTTTGACTAGTATGAACCTCTTTGAATTTGCTTTTGAGTCTTTTAGGCACAACTCTAGTAGTTGTTCTTGGATTCTTTGTTGTATATTATGAAAATATGTTCCAGGATTATCTTGCATATTTCCTGCCCCAAACTTGAAATCATCCATTTCTCCAGAAGTCCTGATTACTTTTAATGAGAGATAATATTTCAGGAGCAATATTTCAGGAGTAACGTGTTCAGTTACAAGTTGAACAGTAATGTTGTTCCTGATACTGTGATGGTCATAAAAAATGATGTTTCCCTCTAGGTGTTTACAGTCAAGATGGGAGAAAGTAACAGATCATCATTATCATTATCATCATCATCATCATCATCATCAATATTGCTTGAGTTCCTATCATATGTCAAACATTCAGCTAGGTTCTTACTATATAGTATTTCACTAAATGTGCACCCTACCTTATTGTGTAGTTATTGACTAGGGATGCAAAGTTTGAGAAACTTATCCAAGGTCACACACCAAATGGTACAAATAAAATTCAAATCCAGTTCTATCTGACTCCAAAGTCAGATATTATGTTGTTTATCTACTAGATATAACATGATTAAAGGCCGAGTTATATATGATAGGTTTTATTTGTGCTCTAGTGTTTAGAGAATAAAGATCATTATTGACAAGTTTTTCAGTAAAGACTTGTAAAGCCACCAATTGTTGTTTTCTCATGTGACAGCTTTTGGTGACTAATGTGGACATGTTTGGAGTAGTGCTTTGGCTGACCATGTAGCTATGACCATGGATGTATGACAGAAGTTTGCCTGAAGTGGTGCATGAGTTTATTAGTCAGAGTTCTGTAGGTGACAAACTACAATTTTGGACAGCTCTCTTGCTGAATATAATTCTGGCTCTGCATTTCCCAAGAGGCTTACATGCAGGCATCTACAGAGGGCTTAGATTTTAGGTCATATCAGTGACGGAAGGAAGAGAAGAGCATTTGTGATCAGGGCACCTAATAACGTGGTTACAAAATGTAGTTCAAGACAGAAAATCTGGGAAGAATGATCATGCATTCATGGCCCAGTGATATCTGACTATCCTGGCATTACATGACAGCATGTCCAAGGCCTCCATTTGCTGAGGCTTCCCACAATGGTCATTAAATCTTCTCTGCTGGTGCCAAATATCTTGCCTTGCTCTTCTTCCCTTAAATGGCAAGTGCCTCCTCCACCACTCACAGGTTGAGTCATACCTATTTTTATTGTCTAAGACTTAAAAATGTTTATTGCAAAGTGATATGGGAAAGTTCTCCATCCACATTGGTTTTTACATTTCTTTTGCTTCAATTTATATAACAAGGCCTGGCATTTCCACTTTCCTCTTTTTTTCTTTTTCTTTCTTTCTTTCTTTCTTTCTTTCTTTCTTCTTTCCTTTTCAACTTGGAACATGACCTCTCAGAGCTTAGACAGAGGTGTTGAAGTGAAGTACCCCTCCACTCTTACCTAGAGTTTAAAATTCCTGGCTACATAAGATGCTCCCCAAAAGTTGGAGATCATTATGTGTCTTCTATTTGATTGAAAGTCTTGACCTTAAGAATTATGTCAGCAGATAGTAGAATTCTAAACCTCAGACCTTGATTTATTGATTTAACACACAGAACCATTGATTTAACAATGATATGCAAACTAAAATATTTTTATGAAAAGCCCAGAATCCATTTAAAAAGTCACAGTACTCCAGATAGGCCCCAAACAGAAAAACGACTGCATTAAAATATGTAAGAACAATGTCATTTAACCTGCATTGGTCCCTCCCCCAGTCAAGCTCAACTCAGTGAAAAGGCACATTTCTAGGCACATTACTTCTCCTCAGGGGGAATGAAAGAATGGAGCATGCTTTCAGTGTCCCTGATTTTCAGTATGTTGCCAAAAGGGTGAGTTTTTGTCTCATCATACCTCCAGCACTGATGGAACTTTTAGAGTTTGGTGGGTGCAGCTAACAGCAAAGAACAAGAGGTGGATGATCTGCTGCATCCAGTACAGCTTAGTGAGATTGAGAGGAAGTGCAGAACTCAAGTCTTCTCCATAGGAAAGAAGGGAAAGGAAAGGTGCACACTTCCAATGTTCCAGCACATGGTACAATGGCCAGACATTAGAAAGAGGAAGAGGTTATAGAATCCTGAAAAAGAAGAAACCAGTAAATCCACTCTAGTTAGGAATCTACATGCATAAGTCCAGAGAAGACACAATACTAGAAAAGGCTCTCAGAACAAGACAACAGCCAAGACTGGCTGTTGAGGTCTTTTGCAGTCAAAGCCACTCTCATAGATATTGGGAGAGGTGGAAGTTTCTTCAAATGCACAGGCACTAATTCAGAGCTAAAAAGAACGAGAAGAATCATGGAAATATGACACAATGGAACACAATAAATCTCCAATAACCAACTTTAAAGAAATGAACATTTATGAATAACCTGACAAATAATTCAAAATAATTATCTTAAAGAAGCTGAGTTAGTTACAAAAGACACAGACAATCAATTGAAATCAGGAAAATGACACATGAGCAAAATGAGAATCTCAGCAAAGAGAAAGTATAAAAAAGAACCAAAGAGAAATTCTGGAATTGAAGAACATAATAACTAGACTAAAATTCACTAGATGGTTTCAACAGCAGATATGATGAAGCAGAAGAATTAATAAACTTGAACTTAGGTCATTTGAAATTATTCAGTCAGAGGAGCAAAAAAGAGAGAGAGAATAAAAAAGAATGAAGAAAGCATAAAGGAGATATGGCATGCCATCAAGTAAATTAACATATGCATTATGAGAATCATTGAAAAAGAAGAAGTTGGGGGGGTGGTCCTGGTGGCTCAGTTAGTTAAGCATCTGACTTCTGTTCAGGTCATGATCTTGTGGTTGACGAGTTCGAGCCCCATGTTGGGCTCTATGCTGACAGCTCAGAGCCTGGAGCCTGGTTTGGATTCTGTGTCTCCCTCTCTCTCTGCCCCTCTACTGCTTATGCTCTGTCTCTCTCTCAAAAATAAACATTAAAAAAAAAATTTTTTTTAAAAAGAAAGACAACAAGTTGGGGACAGAAAGCCTAATTAAAGTATTAATAGCTGAAAGCTTCCAAATCTGGGTAGGGAAATAGGCATTCAGGTTAATGAAAACCAAAGGATCCTGAATAGGAGCAAGCTATAATCCAATTGTCAAAAGTTGAAGACAAAAGAATTTTGAAAGAAGTAACAAAAAAGTGATTTGTTACATACAAGAAGACCCCATAATACTATCAGCTTATTTATCAGCAAAAACCTTACAGGGCAGAAGGAAATAAGATTACATGTTAAAAATGATAAATGGAAAAAACTGTCAATCAAGAATATTATACTTAGCAAAACTGTCATTCAAAAGCAAAGGAAAGATACTTTCCAGACTACTCTCCCTCCCCAAAAAGCTGAGGGAGTTCATCATTCTTAGACCCACTTTATAAGAAACACTAAAAAAAATCCTTCAAATCCAAGTGAAACAAAGCTAGATGGCAACATGAAAGCATATGAAAGTATAAAACTCACTGGTAAATGTAAATATATAGACAAATACATGATTTGTAACACTGTAATGATGGTGTAGAAATCACTTTTAATAATGCTATAAAAGTTAAAGGACAAAAATGTTAACAATAACTATAAATGTAACTATTTGTTAATGGATACATGATATAAAAAGAAGCAAATTGTTGTATCAATTAACAAAATTTTAAATAGGTAAAGCTGTAGAGTTTTTGTATGTGATTTAAGTTAATGTATTATCAAGTTAAAATAGACAGTTATAACTATAATAATTACAAAAGTCTATAGTAACAATGAAGAGAATACCTATAGAAGACACAAAAAAGAAAAACAGAATCAAAGTATATTATTATAGGATAATTAACAAATCACAAAAGAAGACAGCAAATGAGTAAAAAGGGACCAAATAAATAAAAAAGTAGACAGCAATTAACAAAATGGCAATAGCAAGTCCTTATTTATAAATAATTACTTTAAATATAAATGGATTAAATGCCCTAATCAAAAGACACAGAGTAGATAAATCAATATAAAATATAGAACTCAATATATGCTGTCTATAAAAGACTCACTTTAGGTTTAAGGACACACATAGGCTGAAAGTAAAGGGATGAAAAAAGATATTCCCATGCAAATGCTAACAATTATAAATATATATGCATCCAACATCAGAGCATCCAAATATATAAAGCAAATATTGACAGATCTCAAGAGGAAAAGGCAGCAATTTCATAATAGGAGAGTTCAGTGCCCCACTTTCAAACATGGATAAAACATCCAAACAGAATCAAAAAGAAACAGTGGAGCTGAGCAACATTATAGACCAAAGGGGCCTAGTAGACATATACAGAACATTCCATCCAACAGCAGCAAAAAATACACATTCATCTCAAGAGCACATGGAGCATTCTTCAAAATAGATCACATATTAGTCCACAAAACAAGTCTCATCAAATATTAGAAGATTAAAATAATACCAAGTATTATTTTTTAGCTACAATGGAATGCAACTAGAAATTAATAAGAAAAGAAAATGTGGAAATTAAACAACACACTCTTGAGCAACCGATAGGTCAAAGAAATCAGAAAGGAAATTAGAAAATACCACAAAACAAATGAAGTTAAAAACACAACATACCAAAACTCATGGGATGAAGCAAAAGGAATACTAAGAAGGCAGTTTAAAGTGAAAACTGCTGTATTAAAAAAAGAAGAAGAAGAAGAAACAACTAAGCCCAACATTTGTAGAAGGAAGAAAATTATAAAGATTGAGGAATAAGTAAATGAAATACAGAATAAAAAAAATAAATGAAAGTAAGAGCTGGTTATTGGAAAAGATAAACCTTTATCTCAACTAAGAAAAAGAAAAAAGAAGACTTGAGTAAATACATTTAGAAATGAAAGAAGACAGAACCCAGAATTGGACCCACAAATGTATGGCCAACTAATCTTTGACAAAGCAGGAAAGAGCATCCAATGGAAAAAGACAGTCTCTTTAGCCAATAGTGCTAGGAGAACTGGACAGCAACATGCAAAAGAATGAAACTAAACCACTTGCTTACACATACACAAAAATAAACTCAAAATGGATGAAAAAACTAAATTTGAGAGAGGAAATCATCAAAACATCTTTGACCTCAGCTGCAGCAATTTCTTGCTCGACATATCTCCGAAGGCAATGGAAATAAAAGCAAAAATGAACTATTGGGACCTCATCAAGATAAAAACCTTCTGCACTGCAAAGGAAACAATCAACAAAACTAAAAGGTAACTGACGGAATGGGAAAAGATATTTGCAAATGACATATCGGATAGAGGGTTAGTAGCCAAAATCTATAAAGAACTTACCAAACTCAACACTCAAAAAACAAATTGGGCAGAAGACACGAATAGACACTTTTCCAAAGAAGACATCCAGATGGTCAACAGACACATGGAAAGATGCTCAACATCACTCATCATCTGGGAAATACAAATCAAAACCACACCGAGATACCACCTCACACTGGTCAGAGTGGCTAAAATTAACAACTCAGGAAACAACAGATGCTGGCAAGGATGCGGAGAAATGGAAACCCTCTTGCACTATTGCAACCTCTTGCACCTCTTACTCTATGACCCAGCAATAGCACTACTAGAAATTTATCTAAAAGATACAGGAGTGCTGAGTAGTGCTGATTCATAGGGGCACATGTACCTCAATGTTTACAGCAGTACTTTCAACAATAACCAAATTATGGAAAGAGCCTAAATGTCCATCAGCTGATGAATGGATAAAGAAGATGTGGTTTATACATACAATGGTATACTACTTGGCAATGAGAAAGAATGAAATCCTGCCATTTGCAGCAGCATGGATGGAACTGGAAGGTATTATGCTGAGTGAAATAAGTCAGTCAGAGAAGGACAGATATCATATATTTTCACTCATATGTGGATCTTGAGAAACTTAACAGAAGACCATGGGGAAAGGGAAGGGGAAAAAATAGTTACAAAAAGAGAGGGAGGGAGGAAAACCATAAGAGACTCTTGAATACAGAGAGCAAACTGAGGGTGGATGGGGGGTGGGGAAGAGGGGAAAATGGGTGATAGGCATTGAGGAGGGCACTTGCTGGGATGAGCACTGGGTATTGTATGTAAGCGATGAATCATGGGAATCTACCCCCAAAACCAAGAGCACACTTTCTACACTGTGTGTTAGCCATTTTGACAATAAATTATATTTAAAAAAAAAGAAATGAAAGAAGAAACATTACAATTGATGCCACAAAAATATAAAGGACCATAAAAGACAATTATAAACAATTATATGCTAAATTTGGATAACCTAGGAGAAATGGATAAATTCCTGTAAATATATAAACCTATCAAGACTGAATCATGAAGAAAGAAAATCTGAATAGACCAGTGATTATTAAGGAGATTGAATCAATAATGAAAAATTTCCCCCAAAAGAAAAGCCCCAAACCAGGTGTTTAAAAAAGAATTAACACATGGTTGCCTGCGTGGCTCGGTAGGTTAAGCATCCTACTTCAGCTCAGGTCATGATCTCACTGTTCTTGGGTTTGAGCCCCACCTCTGGCTCTGTGTTAACAGCTCAGAGCCTGGAGCCTGCTTTGAATTCTGTGTCTCCCTCTCTCTGTCCCTTCCCTGCTCGTGCTCTGTCTCTGTCTCTCAAAAATAGATAAACCTTAAAAAAAATTTTTTTAAAGGATTAACATAAATTCTTTCAAAAAACTGAAAAGGAAGACGTCCAAATTAATGCTATTAAGCCAGAATTATCTTGATACCAAAGCCAAAGAAACTATAAGAGAAAACTACAAAACAATATCCCTAATATACATCAATACAAACGTTCTCAGTAACATACTAGCAAACCAAATTCAGCAGCACATTAAAAGCATCCTGAGGCATGACCAAATGGAATTTACCTTTCTATGTAACGATGGGTCCACATACACAAATCAATTAATGCAATATACTACATTAACAGAATGAAGGGTAAAAAAATCATTTCAATATATGCAGGAAAAGCATTTGACAAAATTTAATAACCTTCTATGATAAAAGCCCTCAACAAACTATGTACCTCATAGTTTGTACCTCAACATAATAATGTCCCTCAACATAATAAAAGTCATATATGAAAAGCCCACAGCTTATACCACAATCATGGTGAAAAGCTGAAAGGTTTTCCTCTAAGATCAAGAACGAGGCAAGGATGCCCATTCTTTCCACTTACATTTAACATAGAACTACAAGCCTTAGTCAGAGAACTTGTTCAAGACAAAGAAGAAGAAAGCATCAAAATTGGACTAGAGGAACTGAAATGATCTCTGTTTATAAATTACATGATCGTAGGGCACGTGGGTGGTTCAGTCAGTTAAATGTCTGACTTTGGCTCAAGTCATGATCTCATGGTTCATGAATTTGAGCCCTGTGTCAGGCTCTGTGCTGACAGCTCAGAGCTTGGAACCTGCTTCAGATTCTGTGTATCCCTCTCTCTCGGCCCCTCCCCAGCTAGCGCCCTCTCTCTCTCTCTTTTTCTCTCTCTCTCTCTCAAAAATAAACATTAAAAAATTTATAAATAACATGATCATATAGGTGGAAGAGCCTAAAAACTTAACAACAACAACAACAACAAAAAGACTTAGAACTAATAATCCAGTGAAGTATACAAAATCCCACAAAAATCATTTTGGTTTCTACACACTAACAATAACTATATGAAAAGGAAATTAAGAAAACAATCCCATTCGCAATAGCTTCAAAAAGAATAAAATTCTTAGGAAAACAGTGAACCAAGAATGTAAGAGACTTTTACACTAAAAACTACATAACATTAACATTAATGAAAGACACTTAAAAAGATAAAACTAAATGGAAAAATATTTCATGTTCATGAAATGGAAGAATTAATATTGTGAAAATGCTCATACTACCCAAAGTGACCTACAGATTCAGTGCAATCCTATCAAAATCCCAATGCCATTTTTTTTACAGAAATAAATAAAATAATTCATGGGGAATTATAAATCACTCCAAATAGCCAAAGCAATTTTGAGCAAGAAGAACAAAGCTGGAGACGTCACACTTCCTGATTTCAAAATACACTACAAAGATGCAGTAATTAAATCACCATGGTAGTGGCATAAAAACAGACATACAGACTGATGGAAAAGAACAGCGAACTTAGAAATAAAACCACACATACATGGTCAACTGATCTTTGACAAGGGTGCCAAGAATACACAATGGGAAAATAATAGTCTCTTCAGCAAATGGTGCTGGGAAACATCTATCTACCAAAAGAAGAAAGAAGAAAGAAGAAAGAAAGAAAGAAAGAAGAAAGAAAGAAAGAAAGAAAGAAAGAAAGGAAGGAAGAGAAAGAAAAGAAAAAGAAACTCTACCCTTATCTTACAAAATCAACTTGAAGTGGATTAAATATTTAAACATAATAGCTGAACCTTTAAAAATCTTAGAAGAAAAGTTAGGGGCACCTGGGTGGCTCAGTCAGTTAAGTGTCTGACTTCGGGTCAGGTTACCATCTCACAGTTCACCAGTTAGAGCCCTGCTTTGGGCTCTGTGCTGACAGCTCAGAGCCTGGGGCCTGCTTCAGATACTGTGTCTCCCTCTCTGCTCCTCCCCACTCACACTCTGTCTCTGTCTCTGTCTCTCTCTCAAAAATAAGCAAACATTAAAAATTTTTTTTAAAAAGAGAATCCTGTCATTTGTGACAGTGTTTATGGATCTTGAAGGCATAATGCTAAGTGAAATTAGCCAGGCTTATAGGAACAAATACTGCATGATTCCATTTTTATGAGGTATCTGAGATACTCAAACTCATAGAAACAGAGTAGAATAGTGGTTGTCAGGGGCTAGGGGAAGGGGAAAGGGGGAGTTGCTTTCTAATGGGTATAAAGTTTCAATTATACAGGTTGAATAAGTTCTAGAGATCTGCTGTACAACATTGTGCTTATAGCTAACAATACAGTATTGTACACTTAGAATTTCATTAAGAGTGTAGATCTCAAGTTAAGTGTTCTTACCACAATTTTAAAGAGAGAGAGAGAGAGATTCTTAGAGATTCTTAACCTTGGTGTCCCAGTCCCTGGGCCTGAGCGTCAGTCTTAAATTCCTTGAGTTTCTTTCTTCCAAGAGGCCTCGAGGGTAGTCACACAGAGAGAACCCTGGCAGAGTTTCCTAGGTGAAATGCAAATGATGTTTGCCTCCCCATTTCAGGACACTCTTGATTTAGCTCCTTGTGGCATCACCCAGATTACTCACCCAGACTGGGAGGGTGCCCAAAGATGATGTTCTATGAAGCAGCTCGGACGTCAGGCTGTGGGCAACAGGACCTTTGTTTCCCTGGATCCACTTTAGGTAACAGGCCTGGAGCAAGGGTTCTCCTGGTCATTCTTCCCACCTTGGAGGTAAGAGATCTAGAAATATTTGCAGGTCTGTACCTTCCCTTCTGACATGCCTCTGATCTCCTACCTGTAAAACAGGAATAATAATATCTATTAGACTGCATGTGTAAAATACCACAGCCTCTATTCTTGGAGTAAGGCATGTCTCCACAGGTTTAACTGTTAATAGATTGGCAGGGCACGCAGACCCCAAACTCAGCTTAGTAAATGGAGTCATTGACCATGTTCTTTGTCTCAGCAGAAGCTATATATACATATAGATGTATACATATCTACATATATTTTCTTTGCACAGAATATACATATAGATGTATACGTATATACATCTATATATGTATAGTATACATATACATCTCTCTCTCTCTCTATATATATATATATATATAGATGTATAGATGTATAGATACTATATATATATAGTATACATATACATCTATATGTATATTCTGTGCAAAGAAAATCAAATCAGTGCCCGGTGCAGGGGATGTGTAAAGTGTGCTTGATAGCACCTCAGTAGGAAGAACATTACTCATTACTCATTGTGACAAACCTTCTTCTCCCTGGGAGGTGATAATGCAGCCGTTATTACTTTTTATAATTTAGCCAGGAACTGCTAACACAGAGATTTTTATTCAAGGATTTAACAAATTCAAAATAATGGAGCATACTAATAGACCAAATTGTACACGCAGTCAATACAATCTTACTCGGATGGAGAACTTGTATTATGTTTTTTGACATTAGGTGATATATTGAGGTAATGAAATTTTTAGTCCTTGGTTTTCAATTTTCAAAATATCATTATTTTGCATTTGTGAGATTCTGTACTCATCTAACAGGATCCAAAAATTATAAAAGGACTTTATGAATGCTAAGCCCTTGCTGGTATGATGTAAATTCAAATAAAAACACATGGGGTCATTTTTATTTAACAAATTGGCCATAACCAAAAGTCTAATTTTCCATTTTTCTTCATTATTTACTGTCTTAACCCTGCACAAATTCAGAAATGAGAAGAGATATACATTTAAACTTTAACCCCCACTAAAACAGGCAGTGAGGCTATAAAAAATACTTTTGTGTGTGTGTAGTGGGAAGGGGTAGGGTATTTATAGGTTTCTTGAAAATTCATATCAAGAAAGAAAAATGGAAGACATACACAAAAGCAGAATAGCAATGTGAGCATTTAAGTCAGGAACTTTTAATTTAGTGCCATCACTAATAAATACTTAATGAATACACAGACACGTGCACCATTTAAATGTTTTTATTTTGTTTTAAATCAAAACCAAAATATTAAATAAAATGGAAACAATTCTCCCTCAAAAAGCTTTACATCTCCTCCATAGAAAATACTGTTATCTGCATTATAAACACCTTTACATTTTTCAAAGCATTTTTCAACCTACGTAATTTTATTTTATGTCTGCCACCCTCTAGCAACTAGGTAAAACAATATTATTAGCCACCTTTGCCCTTCATGGGACTGAGGCATGTAAAAAAGAGAAGAGAGAGCAAACATTTATTGAGGTACCACAGTTTTTACTAGCTATGTACTGAAATCTCTTTTAATTTTCAAAACTAGCCTATAAAGTAGATATTATTATTCTGATTTTCAGCTAGGGAATTGGAAGCCTAGAAATCTTAAATGATTTGCTCAATATCATACAGTCAGTAGATGCTACAACTGAGATTTAAAACTCAGGTCGGTCTAATTTCCAAATCTTCTATGCCAGGCTGTCTACATTGAATGTTGAATTGCATATTACAGAAAGAGTCAAACTACCCAGTTGAAAAGCCTTAAAAGAATTCAGGCTTCCTGAATCCTAGTGCCATGCAGAGGTAGAAAAAATAAAGATCCAATAAAATAAAATGTTAGGCAAAGATTATATGTCTCAGACTTACACCACAGTAACTGTCAAGTAGCAAAGAAATTTAGTTGTAATTGTGGAAGATTATGGAGTTTTGAGGGGCTTCGTGTTTGAGTCCTGAAGATTGACTGAGTGAGACTGATCAGAAATTATGGGAGAATTATTATAACTTCAGTTCCACTTATTTCTAAAACAGTGTTTCACAAACTTTGGTGCACATCCGAATCATCTTGGGAGCTTGCTAAAAATACAGATGCTTCAAAACAACTTGTAGAAATTTAGTCTAAAGCAGCATTTCCTGAATGGTCATCTGAGGAACCAAAATAGGACCTGGGAAAAGAGGGTTCCATGAACAAGTAAGTGAGGGAAATGGTGCTTTGTGTAAACCCTGATTTTACACACTAATGAGCTTCAAATATGTGCAATCACAGGAGGATGGGAAGGAGATAGGATAACCCCAGCAGAGAAGGATCCCAGAGGCTTTGCCATCTCAGAGCTGTGGAGAAAACAAAAACCTGTGACCAGCACACTAGAACAAGATCAGAAGGCAACAGAAATTGAATTGTGCATCAGACTGAAAGCCAGAGGCAGAAATGAAGGCTGTTTTGAGCAATGGAGAGAAGGGCAGAGGCAAGTAGAAGGTATAGGAAGCTGAACGGTTCGGGCTCTTAGTCTAGGAAATGGGTTTCATGTGTTTGAATGTGTGGGCATGCTGCATCCCGGTGAGTGTGGTAGACGGTCGGATAGGGTCACCTGTAGTTTACTGTCCAGCTACTCCACATACTTCAGGGTCTGTCTCACTGTTCTCTTTTGGGAAGTTTCCTTGAATATCCTGACCACTTTTCCCCAGGCACCCTCTGTTTTTGAACTGTCTTCGCACATAACTTTTCCTATCTTCTCCTTTTTACTTGAGTGTACATTGTTATTGGCTAATAGTACTTTGTGTATTCTTTGTTTACCAATTATACCGTTAAGTTTTTTGTGGGTAGAAATCCTATCTTTTACTTATTTATCAAGTGCCTTGTAATAAATCACCTCAAAACTTGGTAACTTTAAAGCACCAACTATGTTATTTCACATGGTTCTGTGGGTCGACTGGGTGTGTTTTCTTCTGGAGCCGTAGGACTGTTCACAGGACCAAAATAGCTTCATTAATCCATCTTTGCCAGTTTCACTTTGAAACACAGCTAAAGGACCCTAACAGGGTTGAGGAAAATTTCCTCCCTTATAGGTATTGGGTCTGAGGGAACACAGATTGACTTTGCCTCTGGTGGGGTCCATGTTTTCATTTTATAGCTGGCCCTGGGCACTGGGTAGTTTCCCAGGGGGATTTTGTTCTCCTCCATGTAGGCCTTCTTACATTATGGCATCTGGGTTCCAGAAGTTCCAAGAAGCCAAAGCAGAAGCTGGAGACCTCTTAATCTACGGAAGTTAAGCAGAATCATTTTTGCCACATTTTATTTATCAAATAGTCACAGGATCAGCCCAGAATCAAGGGGAGAGGAAATATACTCTTATACTGCAAGGTCACAGGCAGGGAAGCATGTGGGATGTGCAAGGCTCAGACTCAAAGTCTATCATTCAGACGAAAGCATCCAAGGGTATAATGGTTAAAAACATGGCCTTTGGAGTTAGTCAGACAGGGATTGAAATCTCCACCACTGCCTGATAGCTAACCCTACTTAGTGTCTCTGAGCTTAAGATTTCTCCTCTGTTAAATGAAGGTTGTTGTGAGGGTTTAATATGATGGGCACAGTGCTTGGTACATACTCTCAAAGTGGAGTCACAGAAAACCTTCCTACAGGAAAGATAAAAACTTTAAGAATTACAGACACATCATTCATTCCTTTGGCTAACACATTTGATGGTGCTCAGAAATCAGGTTGGCTATGACTATTTACTGAAGGGTGTGTTTACTCTTTGGTATCTGAGAAGTGTTCTTATTTTGAAAATACAAAGAACTCTGGTGGAGGCAACATTTTAACAAGAAACAAATATTCCAAACTTGACCAGCGGTCAATTCTAATGGACGGGGGAGGACATAAAGATGCTAAGCATCCTTCTCAGAAGTCAGGGCACTGAAGGGAAAAACAGAGAGGCTGGCCACTGAAGACACATTGCTCTCCCTGAACAAGTCCAGTGTTGAAGGAATAGGCATTGGGTGACTGATCTGCTGTCTAATTTAAAATAGGGTGGCAGAAATGCCCTTAGCAAATGTTAAAGAAATGTGATATTTTATTGCCTTCTATTTATTTTCTGGCATGATGTGGAATGAAAACAGTTGTTGCCAAAACCTGAGAATCTTTGACCTTTAGTTTCTGCCCAAGTACTTCTCAGTGACAAAAACTCTTTCTCCTTCCTCTAAGCCTAAAATTTCATTCCTATATTCAGTTGAGTAAAAATAATCCTTGTGATGATCATAAAATTAATATAATCTCTCAGGAAACCTGTCATTGTTAAAACTGGAAATGAAGCAATGAAGAAAAGGTGAGGAGAGACCCTTTCAGCTAAATTGTCTGAAACACTCTGCAACAATGGAGAATAATAAAATACAATTAAGACTGAAAGTGACCTGAGGCTTTAAGTATCAGAGTACTTAATGGGACATGAAGACCACATAAAGGTCAGCGGCTCAGAAGTGACCCCTTGGTTATAGCATATAGGTTAAAAAGATTCCAAACCACTTTAACTGTATGTAACTTATCATTTGTGAAATGTAAATCATTGCTCAATTTGCATTACTGAAAAAGGATTTCTCACTGACTAGCTTGACAAAGGTTACTACAAGGGAGCAGTCAATACTGGGAAGGGCGTGGTGAGAGATAGCTCACATTTCTAAGGAATTAGCCCAGAAACCATTAAATAATTTGGGAAAGTTCATATATCCAGCAATTACTCTTTTTAAAAAATGATCTTGTAGAGAAAAAATTTAAGCTTTGAAAAATAGATATGTGCCCCCAAAAGTTCGTTACAACAAGATAGATACACAGCAAGGATTTTATACCGAAAAGATGAGGTCACTACAACAGTAAAACTTTGGGAACAGTCTAAAGAGTTATCAGTAGAATGGCTTAATTACAGCACATCCCAGGCGGAGATATGCTGCCACTTAAAGCCAGGCTTAAAAACAAGGCAGAAATAACATTACACAGCATTACTCTTTTCATTAAGTGTCCTGAAACAAAATAAATGGAAGAAGGAGAGGCGTGGAAATGAGTTGGCAGAGTGTGTAGATCCTACTCTAAGAGCTTCCAGGTAATGCAACTCAGCTCCAAAGAGGTGTGGTGGAGACAGTGCGGACCAGAGCTCACTTCAGGAGAGTAATGGGGTGCAGTGGCTCTTCAGGTGCTGGTGGACTGGGATTGAGAGCCAGTCATGTGGTAAAAA
Organism: Panthera tigris; assembly: GCF_018350195.1. Taxonomy (NCBI): domain Eukaryota; kingdom Metazoa; phylum Chordata; class Mammalia; order Carnivora; family Felidae; genus Panthera; species Panthera tigris. The sequence goes on along the minus strand of NC_056660.1, from coordinate 13,059,144 downwards.
GGCAGGGCTCTGGACAGCAGTATGGCTAGGAGGTATGCTATAAACAAAGACTTATAGCTAGGATTGTTGCCAAGTGTCTCCTCCCTAAGGGGACCACGAAATACCAAGTGTCCTAAGAAAGCCAATTATGAATGCTGTAAATAATAGCTATTTCCAGAGTACCTGGGTGACTCACGTGGTTAAGCGTCTGACTTTGGCTCAGGTCACAATCTCTCAGTTTATGAGTTTGAGCTCCACATCAGGCTCTGCGCTATCATCACAGAGCCTGCTTTGGACTCTCTCCTTCTCTCTCTGCCCCTCTCCCACTTGCACTTGTGCTCTCTCTCTCTCTCTCTCTCTCTCAAAATAAATAAATAAAGATTAAAAAAAATAACCTTCTATCAGAAGTTCTGCTTGGTAATGACCACTCAGAGGCATCACAATGAATAGAAATTTAATCATCCCATTTTTGTTTTTCATTCATTAAAAATAATTTAATGTTATCTGAAGTAAAGGTCAACAGATTGCATAAGAAGATTCCACACTTCCTCACAGTGTAGTTTATTCTGAAATATTAATATTGCACTCAGAATATCCAATGAGTGTTGAATATTGATCATGAGAGGCCAAACATCATTATAATCAACATGTTAGTCTGATATTTCCCACTGCCTATTAGGAAACCTCAGATTTAAATAATAGGGTGTTGTCTGCGACCAGTTCTACACATACATCATAGAAGTACAGTGAAATGAAAATTCATGAACATAGCATTTTTGCCACAGAGCCTTCAAAACTCTAATGAACATGTCACCTGGATTTTGTGATGAAAAGATGAAGCCATTACAACTTAAATAAGCATCTTTACTTCTGAAGGGCATGGGCTGGAAGGTGGCATGCAAAATAACATATACCAATTATACACATTCCCTGAAAAAAGTGCAGAGCATTTCTCCATTAAATATTCATAAAATAATATTTAAAATGTTCATCTTCGTATGCTGGCTTACATTCTAGAAATAAAGATGTTATGAGAGTCACGGTGTATCTCAATATCTAGTAGAACTCAAGTCCTTTTGGAAGTAAGTATGAATCTTAAGTGGGAAACGCTATAGTCAAAAGTTACCATTGCAGTCTTCCGTACGGCCACAAGGTTGTCCTCAATTTTGCCCTAAAACCTCTTTTCATGGGTGAACAATGCATTTTATTGATAGTCAGCAACAATTTATTGAGTGCTTATTATGTACTAGGCACTGAGGAGTTGATGGTGAATAGGAAGCACATAGTCCCTGGGTTCCTCTGGATTATTTTCTAGTGGGGATGACAGACAATCACGAATAAGTGAATAAACAAAACAATTATCAAAGGCTATTAGAGTGATGAAGAAATGATTAGTTTAGTCTCAGTATTCTTTTTAAAAAATTTTTTTAAACGTTTATTTATTTTTGAGACAGAGAGAGAGACAGAGCATGAACGGGGGAAGGTCAGAGAGAGAGGGAGACACAGAATCCCAAGCGGGCTCCAGGCTCCCAGCTGTCAGCACAGAGCCTGATGCGGGGCTCAAACTCACAAGCTGTGAGATCATGACCTGAGGCGAAGTCAGATGCTTAACCGACTGAGCCACCCAGATGCCCCTAGTCTTGGGACTCTGATAGAGTATTAATTACTGAACTGGGATTCTAGAAGTATTTTCTTCTTGAAATCTTTGCCAAGTTTCCCTGTGAGTATGGAAGACTCTGATCTCAGAAGCTACAGCCCCATCCGTAGCTGAAGTTTTCACACAATGATCAGATTCATTCAACAGTTTAGTGGTCTAGTTTGAGACAAGTGAGATATCCAGAAGATGAATGCTGAACTATAGAACAGGTTGTGGTGTACTGAGAATAATATAGACTCTAGTGATAACCTATGGGACTTAATTGTTGGGTCTAACCGAAGTTAAAACCAGAATATGAATGAGGATGGGATCACACTCTTGGGTACAAGACTGAATTCATCTTTCAGTGCTTACTGTTGAGTATTACTGTTCCATTTGTGCTATACACTGTCATATGCATCTCACGTCCATTGACTGATGAATGAATAAATAAGATGATATATATACATGTGTGTACACACACACACACACACACACACACACAAACAGTAACACCTTGGATTGCGGGTGACTTGTTTTACAAGTGTTCTGCAAGATGAGCAAACATTCCTAATAAATTCTAACCTGATAACCAAGTGATGTCTTGCAATACGAGTAGTACATGACACTGAAAGTCACATGATCACAACTGAGCCAATTGTTTCTCTCTCTCTCTTGCTGCGGGATTGTGGGTGATAGTCCCCCATGCTTGGATGTTCAGTCTCAGGCCATAATTTTTGGCAGGAAACAGTGATTTTTCAGAATGTTGGAAGGTGCCCACAACTGGCACTAGTGTATATTTTGTCACTTCAGAGCACTATGGATAATCCTTTGCTTTTCCATACAAAAGCAAACTTAGGAATGCTTTGCTTCGTTCTACGTCAGGGTGCCTACAGTTATAGACCCCTTCCTCTGCTGCCTTATTGCCAGTTCCATTAAATACAATATATGACAGCAGCTTTTAATACTGTACTGTAGTCAACATCCATGCGAACATATACAATGGCCCCAGTCAGAGAAAGGTTGAAAAGAAAGGAGGTAAGAAGAAGGAGATGATTACAGTGAAAGTTAAAAAAGAAATCAAGAAGTACAAATGAGGTATGCAAGTGGCCAAAACTGCAAGATTTTATAAGAAGTCTACATCTGCATCTCATCTGAAGAGGAGGAGGAGGAAAAGGCAGAGGAATTCCTCACTTCAAATGAGATTAGGGAGATACTTAAAGTGGGGAAAACTGCAAAATTTTGCAGAAAAGCACCACCCAAATAAAGCTATAGCAGTGAGAGTAATGAATCTGTTTAATGACAATGCAATGTAACATTTCTGGGAAAACATCAAAAGGAGGCAAAAGCAAACGTCATTGGATAGAGTATATTATGCTAAACAAAATTTAACCAGTCAGGGAAAGACAAATACCATATTATTTCACTCATAGCAGGGGATCTAAGAAACAAAACAGATGAACATAGGAGAAGTAAAAAAAAAAAAAAAAAAAAAAAAAAAACGATGGAAGCAAAACATAAGAGACTCTTAAATATAGAAAATAAACTGAAGGTTGATGGAGGGGAAGTGGGCAAGGGATGGGCTAAATGGGTGATAGGTATTAAGGAGGGCAGTTGTCGTGCTGAGCACTGGGTGTTGGATGTAAGTGATGAATCACTAATTCTACTCCTGAAACCAATATTACACTATATGTTAACTAACCAGAATTCAAATAAAAATTTGAAGGAAAAAACTAAGATGGGTCTAGTTTAGTTCTGAAGGTTCTGTCTTCTATCTTCTTAGACTAGGCCATTCCCAGCTAAGTCTGGAGATATGCCAACTCTTTATCTCTTTTCCATGTTATTCATGTCCTTGGTGCCTCTTCTCTCCCTTCTACCTACCACCTCATCAAATAACAGAACTTGGCCATCTGACATGCTCTTTTTAAAAAGAGGGATTCGGGGCGCCTGGGTGGCTCAGCCGGTTGAGTGTCCGACTTCGGCTCAGGTCATGATCTCACGGTCCCGTCCTTGAGTTCAAGCCCCGCGTCAGGCTCTGTGCTGACCGCTCAGAGCCTGGAGCCTGTTTCAGATTCTGTGTCTCCCCCTCTCTCTGACCCTCCCCCGTTCATGCTCTGTCTCTCTCTGTCTCAAAAATAAATAAATGTTAAAAAAAAAATTAAAAATAAATAAATAAATAAAATAAAAATAAAAAGAGGGATTCTTGGTCTAAAATCTTAATGTTAGAGTAGGCAGTTAATTAGGTTTTAACAGGATGCCCGGAGGCCAGCAAGGGGGGGTGTCATGGCTAGCTATCGGGAAAGTTAGAAACCTGTCCTAGCAGCACTGCAAAAACAAAGCCATCAGAAGCCACATCAAACCAGACAGGCCCCAGACAAGGAAGGCTGGAAACTCTTACCAAATTAGGGAGAAAATGCATAAAACCCTGCTCCCAAGAAATCCAGGCCCCAAGTAATAAATATTCCACTGCCTAGTTAACAAGTGTCGATAAAAGATAGAGACCCAAACCCTAGGCACAACCCTCCCTTGAGCTCACTCACTCTCACATCTCAAGAGTATACTCTCACTTTAAGAAACTTTCCCACTTGTGCCGCTTAATGGCAGTGTCTGGTCTGTCCTTGAATTCTTGTGATGAGACCAAGCGCCTCCGGTGACAACCCTCTGCTGGGCTGGGCGAAGGTCTCCCCAGTCCACCCAGCAACACTAGAACAGAGGCTCCAAAGACAGGGGAGAAGGGGTAATAAAACATGGAGTAGAATGCAGAGGTTAATTAGAATCACCTGGATGGGAAACAATATGAAATCTCAATAAGGAAGATATACATATATATATATATATATATATATATATATATATATATATATATATTTGTTCCATCCTCCATTTTTTAATATTTCAGTTAATGTAAGCAGAATATCCACTATTCATGATGGACAATTCTGAAATGTGTCTCCCACCTCCTTACGCAGGGGAAACACAACCCTAGTTGAAATAAAAAGCCCAAACATCACCATCACTCCTTAATGTGATGGCCCCAACTTATACTAGTCCAGATGTTTCCAGATAGGATGGTCTCAGAACCAACCAAGACATAACCTGTCTTGAGAGTGCTTGGCAATGTGTATCGAGAGCATTTAAAATGTTCACATTGTCTGACACAATAATTCCCCATCTCCTGAATGGCTACTCCTAAAACTGGTGTCATCCTTAACTCTTTTCTTTCCTTCAACTCATTTCTTATCTCTCTACAAATCCTAAGGCAGGAATGATGAAAGATGCACTTCTGTCTTTTGTCAGTCCTCCGGTGCTCTCCCAAAGGGCTGCTTATATAATAATTACCAGGTGAAGGACTGGATTGGCATTTGCAAGAATCCCACCATCTTTCCTTACCTCCCGTATTAACAGGCCCTTATAATATGTCTATGGATGACTGTCCTAGAGAATCTCCCTGCTTCTGCCACTGCTCACTGTCTCTCTATTGGTCAACAGCAGCCACAGTGATTCTTGTATATAAAACTAAATGAAATCTAGTTACTCCCTTAACATCCTACCATCTCTGGCATACTTAACCTGTGTGAGCTTGTCCTTGGCTTCTTCTCTGGATGCTCTGAACCCAGCTCCCACCATTCTCTGTCTCCTCCTTTCTGCCACACTCACAACGTCCTCCTTGCTGTTCATCAAACAGACCGAGCACAATTTCGCCTCAGGGCCTTTGCATATATCATTCCCTCAGCTCGGAAGGCTTTCCTTCAGGCATCCACAAGACTAACACCACTTAATTCAGAACTGCCTTCAAATTCCACTTATCAGTAAAGCCTTTTGTGATCACTCCAGCCTCTATTACTCTCTTCCTGTTCACTCTTCTCTACTGTTTTGTTTTTCTCCATAGCCATTAGCACCACCTGACATTTGTATTTGCTTATTTCCTCTCTCTCCCCATTAGAATGTAAGCATACACAGCAGGAATTTTGTTTTGTTTTCTGCTACATGCTCAGGCCTAGAAGTGTCCCTGACACATAGTAGGACCTCACTAAATATTTATTAAATCAGTGAATTGGATTTGTGGATTTCTTTTGATTCCCATCACTTCGTTTGGTGTGCTTCTACAATCCATCTATCAGATTGCAAATTGGGGGCAGGTTAACATACAGAACTCTTCGCCGAATTTTGTCTAACAATAATAACTATGAGGGTGTGACTTTGTGGCTTTCTGAGACTAAGAGTTGAAATTGATCCCAGAAATTCATAAAAATCACACTCTGCAGCTTTTGGATTTCTCTTTTTCTTGCAAAACCTCCAACACGTGTTGTCATTGCCTTCAGTATCACTATGAAAGTCACTTTCTACAAAAAGGCTCCCTGATCCTGACTTCCCACTCCGAGATGCCCCAAAACATTATTTTCATGCTGTGTGTTCCGTAGTACTTCGTCTTCTCCCTGTGAAAGCATTTCCCACACTTATTTTTATTCATGTTTAACTGTAATTCTTTCTTATGGCTGGGGTATCAGTGTGATAAAGGCAGAAACCAAATCGCTCCTGTTTATCAGTATCTCTTTAGCAACAAATATGATGGAATTCAGGCTGCCTTTTTCTTTTTTTTTTTTTTTTTTTGGTATTTGAGTTTTTTTTTTTCTTCAGTATATGAAATTTATTGTCAAATTGGTTTCCATACGACACCCAGTCTCATCCCAAAAGGTGCCCTCCTCAATACCCGTCACCCACCCTCCCCTCCCTCCCACCCCCCATCAACCCTCAGTTTGTTCTCGGTTTTTAAGAGTCTCTTATGCTTTGGCTCTCTCCCACTCTAACCTCTTTTTTTTTTTTTTTTCCTTCCCCTCCCCCATGGGTTTCTGTTAAGTTTCTCAGGATCCACATAAGAGTGAACACATATGGTATCTGTCTTTCTCTGTATGGCTTATTTCACTTAGCATCACACTCACCAGTTCCATCCACATTGCTACAAAGGCAGGCCGCCTTTTTCAAATGGATTACAAACTGAATTAATTAATGACCAATTGGCTTCCACCTCTAGGAACAGCATGCAGTGCACAACCTCCCCGTGTCCTTGCACAGTATCTCACACTGTGTTATTGATTACTGCAGCCTCCTTTGGGATGTAGAAATAAAAGCATGAGACCAAAATCTCGGTTACAAGACATACAGTCTACGTAGAAGGGAGCAAAAGCTAACTCCTGCCTCATCCCCGCTGCAAGTATTTCTCGTTGCAGGAAAGTACCTCAGGAAATACCACAGGCCTCAGGGTAAACCATTCCAAGATCATTTTCAATGCAGCCCAAATACATTTTCCCTCAGAATAACATCTCCAAAGTATTTTCAAATCGTTCATCAGTTTGCGTAGTGACTAATGTTGTGTTCCTCTATGTTCTCAAGGATATTTCAAAGCAAAGTTAAGGATGGGACAGAGAAAAAGGTCCAGAGAGTCAGATGCAACCACTAAAACCAATAGAACAATCCTTGCATGCATCATTTTAGCCCAGGATCTAATAGAGATCACAGTAGAATTAGGTGAGAGTTTATTGAACTTATGCTATGGATTAACTATACACATTTACTACACTAACAAAAGCAAATGCCTGTGGGTGTTCATGCATATTCTTATTTACAGTTCTAATATTAACCCCCATCCTTCTCCCTAAGAAACTGGTGGTACACTTGGCCAAACATGGCTAATGGCAATTTCAGTCATTTTGGATTCTCTGGGGGCTCTGAGTCTCTTGTTTTCATCTATGGTGTGACCTGATCTGCTTTGAAATATTTTCTTCCTTCCGAGCAATATAGGGAATTCTCCATATTGCTCCTGTGAAAGCAGTGTCTTCATCAATTTTATTTCTACTTTTCTAGCTTGTACTTCCTGTTTCTAATTGGCTAATGAATGGAGTAATTTAATGCCAAAACACTCAATGTGCCTACCTGGGGAAGTTTTTCAGCTGAAGTAATGGTGAAAATTATGCGGGTCTTCTTGGCTTTTTGCCTAGAATAGAACAATTTTCAAATTGAATTCACTTGAAAAAAAATCTTATCTGCACAGAAGTTATCGACTGCTACTGTGCTTCCAATGATGTATGATCAAAAAGTCTCAGTGGCTGCAGTGGGCTTAGGCTCTCCTGTTTAACCATTTCATTCCCAACACACGTGGCTTCTGTATATTCACTAATGCTGACTAACCCTAAGCTTTATTCTCAATAGTATTAAGGAAGGTTTTAATGTGTTGAGCTATATGCAATTTATTTCAAGTTTTTGCTTACTTGGAGTCTTTAATTCACTCGAAATGTATTGAGTGTATACTATGTGCCAGGCACTAAATCCTGGAGATCCAAAGACCAATAAGAAAGAAATCACAGGCTAATGCAGGAGATGGATTGAAAACAATCAATTAAAACACAGGATGATAAGTGTTGTAAATGAGATCATTATAGGGCTTGGGGGATTTAATCCAGACTGGACAGTTCTCTAAAGAGTACTGCTTTTTTGTGTTGTTTTTACCATAGTAACCATTTTTTGGCAGTTTTTTTTTTTTAACTGAAGTATAATTAACATACAATGTTACATTAGTTTCAGGCACACAACACATTGTTGATTCAACAGTTCTAACCAGTTTAAAAATACAGTTCAGTAGCGTTAAGTACATTCACACGAATGAATGTTGTTTCAAGAAAAGGATAAGAGGCATTGTTTGATACCTTTTTTGGATATCCATGGAAGCACACACTTGGGTAATATGGACATATTTGCTCTGAGTGATGCTGTCTCCCTGACTCAGGTGTTACACACTTATATCTACAAGCCGGGCTGATACCCCAGCAGCGCATTCAACACAAGTACCGATTCTTCACAGTTGGCGTCCACTCTGACCGGGACACTGTCCATTTTGATTAGTTGGTAACTTTGCATTAGTTGTGAAGTATTTTGCAAAACTCTAACCCATAAGTATGATGGGACCATTGTTTTATTCATTTTACCCAGTGTAGGTAACCATTTATAACTAATGGCTCTATCTGTCTCCATCAGCCAACGTCTGCCACAAAGAAGTATCCCACTCAAAGCATTTTTAAGCTAACACAGTTTCAAAGAATGTTCGCAATACTTGGCACATTACCCGTTTAAAGTCAATGTTGCATGAGGATTCCCTGTAAATACTACACCAGGCAGCTGGATATCAGAGAAATACCTTGAAGTTGGGTTTAATCAACCTCCAGCCATAGAACTGATTTTCTTATCACTCTGGTTCAGGAATTTCTATTTGGCTATATTTCTGACAGGTCAGACATTTCCTACATGTCATTTAATTTAATTTAATTTATGATCCTTGCTCAATAATCATGACTCCAGGCTAATAGATGCTTTGAAAAGAATCACAGTGTAGCAAGTGGGCCTTTCAGATGTCTCAGAGCTGCTTTTCAGGTCTCAGGGCATTCTCCACTGTACCCTCGGCCTTAATACTACCAGAAAAGGTGGGCAGAAGAGGAACCTCATTAAACATCTGGAGGCTATGAAGACATAAAACCACTGAGCCAGATGGGACCGTAACTTGCATTAACATTGGTCTTTTGAGTAAGGCCACGTGTGCCAATAGCGCCAGTGTAAATGTACACAGAGGCTTTTTAAACGGCCTTTGCCTCAGGTGCCAGGGAAAAGGTTCCTGGCAAGGGCAGCTTCTCTGACTCTCACTGCAGCATTTTTCTGACAAGAAAGTATTGTCAGAACCCAGACTGGGGGCATGTGCTGCTTGAAGGAGCAGAGATTAAGGGGCATGAAATGCAAGTGTGCACTTGTAACGAAATTGCCCTTACGTACCGCCTGGTTAGTACTCGTTGACTGCCATGGTATGCCTTTGTGATCAGTCTCAGCATAATGAAAAACAGCAGCAAACCTTAACTTTTCAGATGGTTTATATCAGGAGTAGATAGAAGTGCTTGCAAGGCTGAGGGGATAATGGAGAAGAATCCGTGATGCAGAGAATAGCAATTGATGCTTATTCATGGATAAAGGAGGGGTTCGCTGGATGAGAGATATATTAGCTGCAGGATTTCCACACAGGTCTTAGTGATTTAATGTCTCTGCCTAAATGTCAATATCAGACTGTGTTTCTGACTCTCCCATCTTCCTAAAAGATTGTATCATTTTCTTTGAGAAGTAAGATAGCTTTACTGTAGGTGGGAGACAAGAAAGGTACAACTTTTCTGGAATAGAATTTAAACACACACACACACACACACACACACACACTCCATGAAACAGGGATTCCACTTCTAGGTATTTATGTTAAGGAAATTCTCATGTGTGTTGCAAAGATTTAATTATAAACTGTTCATTGCAACACTTTCTATTTTTCAAGAGAAAACCCATAGTCTTCCCAGATGTCTAGCAATAAGAAATTGGTTACATAAATCATGGGACTTCTATAAAATGGAATAGCATATAGTAAAAAAATACATGTAGAGAAAGTTTAAGGGCAGAGAAAATGTTTCCAATATATTAAAAGTACATACATCTACACAGTAGATGATAAAAATATACATAAAATGTGAACCGTGACTTTTGAGGATAGTGTTTTTGGTTACTTGTTTTATTCTTTTTGCTTAATGATATAAGGAAATGCATTGCTTTTATAATAAGAACTGTTTTTGTTTCTTTATAGAACAAAAGAGAAAAGTAATAACTACAAAAATAGGTACATGAGTCAGTTGTGAACATACATAATTAAAGACTGTTAGAGCTAAATACTTATCTATGTATGTGACTCGGACTTCATGTTAATATGTGGCATAGATTTCAATTTTAATTTTATTTGAGATCACTGTTTTTCTTAGGATGTGCACAGAAAAGAATTTGTCAGAGCCACACAAGAATGCTCTCCATTCAGAGGGTTCTTTATCATCATTTGTACTCATACCATATGGATAACTCAACGTGTCCCAAACACACCCCTGCTTTTCCATCTTGCATGCTATTTCTTCCTGTTGGAATACATACCTTCTCTCATCCACCCTTGGAAACCCCACCCGTTCATCAAGACCCAGTTCAAACCCTACTCTGTGAGGTTTGCTCTAATTCTCCTCATTCAGGAATAGATTCTAATTCTTCATCTTTGTAAACTTTGACATTTCACATTATGGGTTGTGTACATATCTTACACTCGCTGATAGATTGTATGCTTATGGAGGACAGAATCTTTACTCATCTTTGTGTGTTCTAAAAATGGGAGGTATTGACATAATAGTTACTTAAACATTCCCTGAATATATAAATGAATTAACCCTGTTTTCAGAATAGAGAGATACACATAAGTCTGATTGTTTGCTTGAAAGTCTGACCAATCTAGCATTGAAATGAATGTGAAACAAATATGAATAGCCAGATTCCTGGCTATTTTGTGATTTAAAAAATATTCCCATGTTTAATTAGCACTCACTTTTTGCAACAGATCCTAAAGTAATACAAAACTCAATGAGTATTTATGTAAAAGAGACACTGCAAGGGAGATGCTCTGAAGTATTATAATAACCACAGTTTATACTCCTTTCCAGGAGAATCTTATCCCTAGAGACTCATGAAGGCAAGGGTGAAGAGTAAGGTAGCCAGAAATGACAATCTTCTGACACTTACTGCTGAGCCTTGTTTCCACTTCCCCAAGGTGATGTTGTTAAGATCCACACTGAGAGCTTCTGAAACGACATCTTGGGTTGAAAGCACTTTGCAAGCCATAAAGGGCAAGGCAAATGTTAGTCATCACTATTACCATTTAGAGAAATCTTTTGCAAAATGCTTGTGGCATGAACCTTCCCATTTGAGAAGGTGAGTCTTGGATGCCTGAGTTGGTGCTGCCTTGGTTGTTTTCCTTTGGTATTCAAGAACTTACTTTAAGGATCGGCCCTCTCTGAAAAATGACTTGCTTTGTAAATGTCAATGATTCAAAAACATTTCTAAGGGGGATTCTCATCACATACAAATCAGAGGCTCAGCCAGAATACTCTGATACTTGAAGCCAACACTCAAGTCCACTTCCACATTAAGACTTCTACTTTGACTTTACATTTCAAAGGGTACTTCCAAATGATGAGCTGACCCCTTTTACAAGGTCCTCACTTGCTTCTCAGAATGAAGGAGACTTTGATTAGAGCCTGCAGTTGGCAAACTTTTTAGTAGCTATGTTTGCATTTGTTCACACTATTGTTCATAGAATGGATTCAAATGTGGTTCCATTTGTAGATAGTTCATAAATAGTTGATTCTAAGATTAGCCTTAATCCCTCTGGGAATGAGTTCTGTTTATGGTTCACAATGTGACTTCTTAGTTTGAAAAAGAGAAAAGAATAAGCAAATCCTCTATGACTTATAGAAAAACACTTTCTATTTTGTGAGCTTTCAGGGAAAACTCTACAAGTGTGATTAAGCTTTCTGCTCCCAGCATGATGCCACAAAGGAGAAGGCAGAGGTGATATAGAACTTGAAAACCCTCCAAAGTGTAAATCAGAGGAAAGAGAAGGGAGTGAGAGAGATTCCTATAACTGTCAGAGTCTGCAGAAACACCAAAGAAGGTCAAAACATTTTGAAAACAAACAAAATCAAAAGCAAATTCAGTCATTTAGATATTCATTCAGCTTGTCCGGCTTGGGAAATGAATATAGAATATTGTGGCTATAAGATACTAATGCTCTGCCCTTTCACCCCTCTTCTGCCTCTCCCAGACATACTTACAATGAGTATGGACTCATTGCTTTGGAGTGTTCCCAGAAAACACGAAATCCTCCATGTTTGAAAAGGTGAAGCTGTCCAAACCTTTGACTACCACCCACTATTAAAAGGTCCTATGACCAGTGAAATCAGAGACTGACTAAATCCAGTCAGACAGATGAATCATGTCTCTCACTCAAGAGACAGCCTAGAGTAGCTATGGCTGCTCCATAGTCTGCCTGTTTCAAAACTCACATCACTGACTTGCTGCCACTTAGGTTTACAGTACTAATTGACATCTTGCTAATCCTTCACACCGTAGCTCTGTCCCAACTCAATCTTTTTGTTGTGTACCTCAAGTGGTTTTAAGTGAATAGTAGTGAAATCACAGTGAATTCCAGATAAGGTAACTGTATACCTTCCAAAAAATTTTGAGAGTTAAAGGCTTGATATTAATAATTTCTCCGGGGCGGGGGGGGCACCTGGGTGGCTCAGTCAGTTGAGCGTTCGACTTCGGCTGAGGTCATGATCTCACAGTTTGTGAGTTTGAGCCCTGCATCGGGCTCTGTGCTGGCAGCTCAGAGCCTGGAGCCTGCTTCAGATTCTGTATCTCCCTCTCTCTCTGCATCTCCCCTGCTCACTCTCTGTCTCTCTTTCTCTCTCAAAAATAGATAAAAATTTAAAAATTTTTTAAATAATTTCTCCAGGGAAACAGGCATTACACAAAAAAAGGTCCAAAAAAGTTCCCTTTTGTTTTTTTTTCTTTTGCTTTCTTTCTTCTTCCCCATGAAAGGAAAAAATATATGAGGCTTTAAAATGAATTAAAAAGATTGCTAGGTATCTTTGATGAAAAACTAGGTGTCTATGCACAGGTCAGCTGATTTTATGGGGTCCCCACAACTTTCAGTCTTTAACCTATTGTATATATCTTTAGGTTAGCAATGGAAATGATTCTTCTCCATAGTGATACAAATAAAAAGGTGAAAATAAAATTGGTTTCCTCCCCCGTGGTTTTATAAGCCAATTTTATAAGTGTTTATAAATTTGTTTCAGCATTATTTATTGCTGGTATACCTGTGTAAACTTTGAACTGACCTTTGAACTAGTTGTAATGTCTCACTAGGTCTCTCATTAATTAATAAATTAAACTTTTTGACATGAGTTTGACACGTGTTGACATTTATAGGATTTTACCTTTCAAGATATTCCTTAATATTCAACGTTTATTTCTTCTTTTCCTTTTTTTCTTAGATTACCCAGGAGCCAAAAACTCTCCATTTCACCAGAATAGTCCCTCTGTAGCTAAAGAGATCACTATCTTCTGAGGTCATTCATTCATTTCGCTTAATATGTATTGAGCGTTCACTAATTTTCAGGCATTGATGCAATACTGTGTAGAGAGGCGATTGGAAGCAAACAAGGGTGGAAGCAGGGAGACCACAGTAGAGTCTATTGTATCAGTCCCAGTGGTAGATGAGGGAACATAAGCTAAGATTAATGTATGCTGACTGTAAATAGATGAACACCTTAAAGGAAGAGCTGATAGGATTTACTGATGGAATGGATGTGAAGTATAAAGGAAAGAGGGAACCCAAGGAAGTCCCTAGGCTTTGGCATGATTAATGGAGTAAGTGGTGGAGCCATTTTCTGGAAATTAGAAGGACTGGGGATGAGGGTTGAACTGAAACATTCATTCCACCAATTGCTGAGAGTGTTGACAACTGATAGCTTGCAGCCAGCCATGTTCTCCCCATTGAAGACTGATCTTACCTGACCAAGGCTACACCTTCTTCTTTATCCAATGACCACTTGATATGGGGATAAGGCCTGACCTCATTTGCCCAATTTGATGTAATTCTTAACAGGCATCCCAACTCTGGGGCTCCATCTGGAATAACCTGAGGCCTTTGTTATGATGGCAACTCCTCTTTCAGTCTAATCCTGCTTTCCCACTGGTGTAGATCCTAAGGATAATAAACTTTTTGCCTACAAATCTCCATCTCAGAGGCTGCTTCCCAGAAACCAACCTACAACAGGAAGCTAGAATTCAAAAACAGGAGTTCTGCCACGCATCATCTTCCACACTCCTGTAAAAGGTTATCTAAAATAAAGATTTGATGGTGGGCCCTCACAGCCTATCCTCCTCTCACCCCCACCACCCACAGCCCCAAAAAATCAGTGGCTCTCTATTGCCCATTGCCAGTTTCCTTCAAGACATCTCATAGTCTGGCTTCCATTCTTCTCTCACCACCTTACTGTAATCTCTCACTACAACCTATATTTTTAATTATACCTGTTCATTTTTCCTGAAAACTGTATGTTTTCACAACTCTGACCTATCAAAGTGCCTGATAACTGTTCATCTCATGTTTTTCTCTTAATGGTAAAACCATCCATACTATTTCCTAGTTCAAACCATACTCCAAAATCTATCAATCTTTCATGAACTCCAATTTTCCCTAAGAGAACACGTCTCCTTTTTCTGTTCCCATAGCACTTGGCGTTAACTTTGGTTGTTTACGTGTTTGTTATGCCAGTTATGAGTTTCCTGGATGCACAGAAGGTGTGTATCCAGCACCATGTCAAGAGCATAGGAAGATTAAGATCCCATCTTCTTCATTTTCACATGAACTCTCTTAAGTCATCCATCCTCTATCCTTATGTTTCTAATAGAAATAAAATGAATGTCTTTTGGTCTCGATTTGGTCCTTGGCCCTCACTTGCTTCATCTTTCCCTACTCTGGAGTAGGCAGAAGAATGCCAAAATGAACATCACACATGTTCTCACACATGTTCTCCTCTCCTTTACCCTCACCTTGAAAGCCTAGCCCTAGCTCTGAGAAGCTCCGGTGGTTTTATCCCTTCTCTTGGCCTACCGTGGTCCATTTTTATTTCTCAGCAAAACCACACCTAACCCCAAACATTGCTAGCTGAAATGCAATTTTAAAACATAAGTATGTTGAAGAGGTGTATTTGAGTCTCATCTGCCTCTTTTCCCCCCAATCCTGTCATATCCCTGAGAATAGATACCCCTTTAGGGTCTTGTAAATGCTTGATTCCTTACCTCCCAATTTGGTAACACTTGCAAAAAGATGAAGCACTTGATGTCATGTTTCTCTGCACCTCCTTTTCTTCCTTTTCATTTATAGAGGATCCTCTCTGCCTTGACCCCTTAGCAGCACCTTGTGATACCATTTTTATTCGTATCTTTCAAAGAAACCTGGGGTAAATATAGAAGACTAAATATGTGGTCAACTCTGGGGCTCAAAAAATGCTTATTCATGAGAGGAGGGGCAGAAGTAAGGAAGGAATGAAGAAAGGGAGAAAAGAAAAAGTAATCTAATTCAGAAACTTATTACTGCTACCTCCCAGGCCTCCAGAAGGTTTAAGAATATTTGGGGTGCCTGAGTGGCTCAGTGGGTTAAGCATTCACCTCTTGGTTTGAGCTCAGGTCATGATCTCGAGGTTTCGTGAGTTTAAGCCCCACATCAGGCTCAGCTCTGGCAGCATGGAGCCTGCTTGGGATTCTTTCTCCCTCCCTCTCTCTGCCCCCCCGCCCCCCACCACTTGCACTGTCTCTGTCTCTCTCAAAATAAATGAATAAACTTAAAAAAAAATAACATCCTATGAACACATAATAGAGTTGCTCAATAAGGGGGTAACATCAATATTCTGAGGAAAATGCCAAGGAACAAATATAACAAGTCAGTATTTTCAAATATTCATTCATACAACTGTAATATCAAGTCTTATTTAAAAGTAGCCTCAGAAAAAAACTACTTTTTCTCAGCAAGATTTATTTTAAGGTTATCAGGTTACTTTAGACTTTCTTAAAAATTCTGAATCCATGAAAGTTTGATTGTAATGGTAGACTTTATGCTCTTCCTTTGCAAAGACTTAAGTCGATTGAACTTAAGGTTAAATGGAAAATTAGTTCCTCAGAATTTTCTTACCCTTTAACAATATACAATGTTTCCATGTCCTTTTGATGAAAAGTCAGTGGCATAAAATATTAAGGGAACAAAATACCTAATAAAGCTCATTAAAATTTAAAATCCACTAGGTCAGAACTTATGATAATTTTGACACTGGCTAGGTTCATATTTTCTTTCCATTCCCTATGATAAAGTATTTTGAACCTGTCATATGTTGAAATATATATGCAAGGGAAATCGTTCACTCATTAAGGGAAGAAACTTGTGAAGTATTTTGGCAGCAACTCTTCACTGGCAAACAGTATTATAATTATTTTTAAATCCACTCATTCAATGGATAAAGTTGCATGGGACCCTTTATACTGTTTTATGTGACTAATTTAGATTCGGAGCAGTGTGGTAGAGTAGAAAGGCACCCATAAGTGCTATCTGTGTGATATTACACAACAGGTCTCACTTTGGGTGTACCTGCCCTCCCTACTACCTGGGTTTGCTATGAGGAGCAGAAGACTTGCTGTCTGCGAAGGTTGCCCCCTCCACCCTCACCAGACCCACTAGTTCTGGAAAAGAAGGGACCGAGCTTATTGAGCTTGTTATTTTCAACATCTGCCACATAGTAAGTAAGCACTAAACATGTGAGCCATTATTACGTAATAATATGCCATAGACCCACATTTTCTTTTGGAATAGCCTTCATTGTTTTTTTTTTCTATTTTTCACTCCTGCATTCTTCCTCTGCCTCCCTACCCCAGTCTGAATGTATCTTGTGCTCAGCACAGTTCTGGGGCCAGAACATGAATCAGTTGCTTACTGTGGGCAAAGGACCTCATTGCTAGCTGGTGTCTGTGAATAACCTTATGAAATATTTCTTTTTATAAAAGTATTTCTCTCTCTAATGCAATTTAAAGAAATAAAGGTTTTTACAGGGATCCCCCTCCCCCATGACCATGGCCAGATATGGGGATCACTAGACAACCGCGTGAACAGAGTATCTACACGACCCCCTGCTGTCCAGCCCTCAGTAGTCTCCTTAGAAACCACCATTACTGCAGTGAGTAAGGGTAGCAGGGGAGCAGAGCTGGGCAGTGAGTCATGTCAGGAAATGGCCCACTCCCTGGTTCATCTCGACCTACTCTCACCTGTGTCTGCACAGAAGGTTCACTCACCTCACCTCTCCGTGCTCACCGTGTTTCCCTGATGCTTACTGAGGCCCCAGCGTAATTCCAGACACTGTACAGATCAAGAAAGCCTGCTTCTTTGAAGAGATGCTCAAAGATTGAGCTCTCATCCTTCTGATTTCCCTTATTTTCAAGGTAATAGCCATGACAGACTTCAGGCTGAGGACCATTTTCTGACAGGCCCTCACACTTCTCTGTTCTCCAAATACTCTGCCTACAGTGGGCAAATGTGTAGTTCAAACACACACTTAAAAAACATGATCACATGTAGTCAAATGTCCTTGCTTTGGAGGGGAAGGGGATCCAGGGTCATGTCTTCCCATTTTTCAACCCAGAGTTGACTCTGTTACAAGGAGGAGGCTGAGGAGGAAGAAAAATGAGGACTTAAAGACAGCTCTGGACACTATGGAGAATCAATAAATATTGACAGGCAAGGGAGCAGAGGGAGTGAGAGAGGTTTTGCCAACCTCAACTAATACCTGCTTAATAATACTACACTTAATAATACTGCAATTTGCCGCCAGCCTGGCAACTCTGGCCTTCCACTCCCCAGAAGAATCTCAAAGGCCCCTCCCGGCAGCACTGGAAGAAACAAGTTTCTGGGAGAAGATAAAGTAGATGGAGAGTCAAAGCACTAGAGATTTTCTACCAATAAAACATGCTTCCATTGTCCTTAGTTGTGGACTTGTGTTAGAAACATAACAACCTTGCCTGGCTCTTTGAGGCTGTGGTCATACATTCCCTAGACCATGCTAGTGCATGCAAAACACATTGACCGGAGGGATCCTATCATTTTTGGTCTGTTTCACAGGTCTTTGCAAGATGTTTATGCCAGAACTAGAAGAATCCAAAGAAACAGGACTTAGAAATTGCTAGCTGGTTTCAGGGAGGATTAACAGATCACAGGGCTTAGGTGAGGTTGTCCATGTGTCCTGTTAAATTGTCTAGCAGATTTTTTCATATTTTGAGGAAGAGATTGGAGAAAGATAAATCAGAACGTAATAACCTTGTGCTGAGTTATCTCCTTGAGGTTACTTTTATATTGCCCAAGGCAAGTTTCAAAATCCCCTGTTTGTGTGTGGCTAGAATAGGTTTCATACCTGAATCTCAGGACACATCCTACTTTGTCCTTTTACCTGTGACTCCAAAGCATATCAAAACTTCTCTCCAGATACTGTGAAAATTCTCTATTGCAAGTTTAATTTTTTTCCTACTATATAAACATCATTCTACCTGGTGTATCAGCAAATCAATGACCCAAATATTAATTGGGCTTATCCCAGTTGTGTGTAAATCACAGGGCTAACTAAGCTCTGTGAGGAAAGAAACGAGTTCTGTAAGACAGGCTCTTCTCCCAGGCAGATGGTCACAAGCTAATAATAATAGGTACCATTCATCGTAGTCTGCTGTGAACCAGACATTTCACATTCATTATCTCATTCAGTCCTCACAGGAATGTGTGTGTGTGTGTGTGTGTGTGTGTGTGTGATTTGTGCTATTTTATTGGATTGAAAAATCATAGGCAATGCTTCTGATCTTGCTGAAATATATTCATGCAGCATGAATCCCATATTTAAAAATTAGAATAAGTACAAATTACAATGTGAGTAAAAATGTGGGTAGCTTGCAGTATTACAGGGCCAATTCCTTCTTTTTGGCAGCTGTAGAAACTGAGACTCAGAAAACAAGTAAAATACAAGAATCTCAATTGAGGGGCACCTGGGTGGCTCAGTTGGTTAGGACTTCCTTGAGTCTAAATGTGAGTGTTTCCTTTATCCTTCATTTCTGCCTAGTTCTTCTTTGGCACACAACATAAATTCTTGGGAAGTTAAATACAAATAGACAATTTAACATTATATCAAGTCAATCAAGGACATGCTACATGTAAGACAGCAGAAAATGAATTCCCAGATGTGTAGATCAGATGAGGCACTCTCTTTTGAGAGGGGGCCTAGTAAAATTGAATTGGGGCCTTAAAGGAGGGGTGAATTTGGATACCTGGAAAGCAATGGTGGAGGCCAATATTTTTCAAGTTTCCCTTCCTGTTCTTTCTTTCTTTCTTTCTTTCTTTCTTTCTTTCTTTCTTTCTTTCTTTCTTTCTTAGAGAGAGCTAGAGAGCAAGTGGGAGAGGGGCAGAGGGAGAGAAGGAGACAGAAACCCAAGCAGACTCCATACTGTCAGTGCAGAGCCTGATGTGGGGCTCAAACTCACCAACCATGAGATCGTGACCTGAGCCAAAGTCAGACACTGAGTGAACCACCCAGGTACCCCATCTTTCTGTTCTTTTTTAAAAAACTAATATAATATTTGATGTCTGTTATGCATAACAAGGTATCTGTGAGTGGAATGAGATGTCTGGGATTTGCTTATAATACTCAATCAAACACAAACAAATCAATCAATAAGCTGGGAGATAGATAAAAAAAATGTTGGCAAAATGTTATTAGAGATTGAAGTCACACACTGGATAACTGGGAGATCATTGCTCTAGCCTCTCTTCCTCTGTGAATGTTTGAAAAGTTTCACAGGAGAACCTTCACAATAAAAGAGTAATGGCTGTACTATGTGTGCAACCAAGGAAGCCCATCTTTGTTTTTAATGTTTATTTGAGACAGAGAGAGTGAGAGAAGGAGAGAGGGAGCGGGGGAGAGGCACAGAGAGAATCCCAAGCAGGCTCCATGCTGTCAGCGCAGAGCCCAACACAGGGCTCAATCTCACGAACATGCCAGATCATGACCTGAGCCAAAATCAAGAGTCGGATGCTTAACCATCCAGATGCTTAAAGCCCATCTTTAAGGATCTGTGATAACAAACCCACCCTGAACTCTTTCAACAGGTCAATCCTTTTAAAATGATAACCACCAGCCACAAGAAAACAGAAGCATCCTTATGAAACAATGTAAAGTTTAACTACAGCATGGTGATTTGAATGAAATAAACCTGAGAAGGAAGACAGAATTCCAATATTAAAAGATTGATTGCTTTGCTCAAAAGCATAATTCTTGATTTCAAGGCTGGGCAGATGATATTGACTGATACATAAGTCTCAATTATTCCCCTATCTACCCGGCCCTCCTCTTCTGGTGCTGTACTTCTTCTACGTCAAGGGAGTTGCTTACCCTGTTCCACCATCTCATTTGAGAACATAATCTTTATTTCAGGTTTAAGAACATTATTTTTATGTCAATTCATAATGAAGCATTTCATGGTGTTAAGATCATTACTATTTTTCCTGCTTACTTTATTCCTCTTTAATTGGAAGTTTCAAATGGTTTACCCTTTTGTTAGTGTCTTGGCTAGACCCATATGTCATCAGAAATTTCTTTTGCCTCTCCTGGAACTGGGCTGCCAAAGGGACTTGTATCAAAATTGGCCTGTGTGGAAAAATTTTCAGTTAGTTCATTATCCCAAGATTTTACAGGGCAGAATCTGTGAAAATCCATGGGCCAAATAGTATCAGCTCATCTGTGTAGCGAGGGGGGTTATTAAATTCATTGATAAACATACACTTGGGTGAAAAGAATGCTCTAGAGCTTTAGGATTTAACAACAGTTCATCATTCTGACATGAGATCATGCGCCCAAATGCTACAACTCAGTTTAGGAACAGCAACTCATTTTGCCTAATTCATTCTGTGAACTATGAAGTTAATTAGTTGGGTTTATTTAGCTGTAAAAGAACAGAATCTCTCCCCAGTTACCTCAAGGGACAGGGCATCTATATAAGGGATGCATGTGATTTGCAATTGAAACTAAAATGGTACCAGGCCTGGGCCTGGCCTCTCCCTCATGCCATTTCAGCTTCTCTCTGTGCATTTGCTTACTCCACATGCCTCTCTGCCAAAAAGCTTTTTCTGGCCATGTTGTCAGCATCAAGATACAAAATTAGTAATACTAATCCTTATTGAGCATATTCCCTGTGTCAGACACTAAGAATTAAACATGCATTGACTTATTTGATCCTCACCAGAACTGCGACTAAGCTTTGACTTGTACTGAATTGGTCTTACAGTAATCCAGACTCGACCATGTAGCATATTTTCATTGTTCATTTCACTAGTAACTAGCTCAGTCTCTCCATTTCCTAGTACAGATTATAGGAAGCAAAGATGTGATTTTACCAGCTCATTTTTTGAGCCACGCTACAACAAAGTCAACCCATAGATAGCTTTCCTTCTACCAGCTGCACTGCTCAGAACCATTCAGCTGTGAATGGTGGGTGGGGCTGCTTTGTTCAGAATATGGAAGCAAAGCCAGGGCTGCTGTGAGTGATGCAGCTTCTTTCTGAGGAGCTGTAGAAAGGACAGATCGTAGTGTCATCTCTAGGTTCAGGAGAAGAATCAGAATTACACATGTCTAGGAAAGTTACCTATGACCTGAGAAGCCTTCTCTTGCTATTTGTGTTGGGACCTATTCACATCAAGGCCAAGAGATGCACACATGTGATAACTAAACAGCCCTCAGAATGTCTACGGTAGGGCTGTCCATTATGTAGGTACAGCAAGGAGTCACAAGCTTTAGGTTGGGAGACCATGAAAGATTGACCTCTCCTGAAAGGTGCCTCCTGCTGGCCATCACTAGGTCTTACATCTACCATTAAAAGAGTTCCTTTGGTTAATGCAGGAAGTAGGAAGGCTCCTGTTTGCCTCTGCTTTCACCACTCTGCCCTTCCCACTCTGCTTTGCAGCAGCACCAAATTCTCTTCACCCCCACCCCCACCCCCATGCACTGTGCTCCCTTTCCTTCAGACAGAACCACTCTCCCTTCTTGGGCCCCTCCTACACTTGACTAATGGACCACTTTTCAGGTCTCAGAAGACATTGTCTTTGGGAAGCCCTCTTACATCTCTAAATCTGGGTCCACTACACTAGCCAGTGTCCCTTATCAAAGCTCTTATAATACTGCCTGTATTTCAAGTATCATGGCCACTTCTAACTCCAGATCTGTGAGGTCAGGGGTTGTATCTTCCTTTACTATATACCCAAACTTAATACAGTGCCTGGTACTTGTTACATGCCAATAAATATTTGTTTAAATGAATCAAATTAAAATAAAATTGTGCTATTTGCAAGCAGCAATGCATTGATTATTATTGATCCTCTGACCCAATTTACTCCATTGATTCCTTAGAAGGGCCTTAAGTTGTGGTTCCATAGGTTGAATGCATTTGGATTGTTTAGAGAGAAGAATACTACCTGGAAAAGTTAAAAACAGGGAAGATAAATTCTACGATCTGATACCCTGGGTTTATAAAATGTGAAGAAGGAAGGCACCTAAAGATGAAGGTTGCTACCAAACAGTTCTGCCCACATCTAAATTCCAATTAGTTCCAATTCTCACAGGCTCATTCCAGACCTAGTATGACTACAGTAGGAAGCCCCTATTGGTCTGCTGGCTCTGCTGGTGAAAGATACCACATGCAGGAGACTAGATAGGGGCACAGAACCAAGACTTGGACTCAGTCTATGTGAAAAGCCTATAAAAAATGAGCCTGGTGGGCAGACTCCCATTGCTATATTCAAATAGATGATTAACCTGCAGAAGTAAGGCACTAACTTCATGGGGAACAGCTAGCTCTTAGGGACCTTTTCTCCTGTTCTTTATCCAGGAAATGTTCATTTACTAACAATTAAGACAGTAGAGAATATTCTTCCCAGGAAAATATATGGGAACAATACCTCAAAGAGAGTCAGTTCTTCATGAGTCACAGCACATTTTGAAACACAGAGAAATATTTGATGAAGCCTAACTATTCCTTTGTCTTAAACTCAGTTTCATATCCATATTTTACAAAGATTTTCTATGAGTTATATAAGTGGTAGCTTAACTCTTAAAGTTTGACATATATTGATGATTTAATCTTTGTCTTAACAAGAGACTACTTTCATTTGTACAATCTCACAAGTAGTTTGTGAAATCATATTTGAAGATGTATAATTTAGTAACCAGTAATGACAGATTTGGTGCTATGCCGTTAATCCTTTTTAAAAGACATTTATGGATAATGTTCTTGAAGAATGTGAGCAGGGTAGGGGAATACATGTGGAAAGGGACCAAAAGGGGTATAAGTGGAGGAAGAAATGATAAGGAAGAGGTAAAGTTAACTGGCTTACCTCTCTCCTCCTCAAGAAAGATAGTTTCCATCCTAGTTTTCATATCTATTCATATCTATTCATATCTATTTCATATCTATTCATATCTCTCAGAGAGAGTCTCTGTCTATAATTCTACAAATTTAAATTTTGAGCATTGAAAACAGGAGTGTAACTAGATTCCAAAAAATATATTCAGCAGTTAAACATGGAAATGGGGATAAATGTAGTTCAAGAACTCCTTCACCAACTGACTCCCCCCAAAAATATAATTTTGTCTTTTTTAATTCATTTTATTAATGGACTGGAGAAGAAAAATAACTGTAAACACAGAGAACAGGATTTTCATCACATATGTATTTTAGAATGTTGCAGAAGTAATTTGAAAAAAATAGGTGAGAGAAAGACAAATCAATAAAGAAAACTCTTTTCGCTTGGGAAAAGTCTTTTTGGAAAATAGAGTTGAAATCCTGGTACTAGGGGATAGCTTTGCAGGTATTAGGGGAGGGTGTCTTTTGAATTTACATTTTGGCAAGCCTGACTGGAGCCCCTAAGGTCTGGAATTCAGACTTTTGTTCGTGCTGTCTCTTGCTTGTAAAAGGTATTTAGAGAAAGTACCATTAACATTCCCTGAACCATGTTCACCCAGAAACAAGTAATTGAAGGGATTCAGAGCACTCCACCTTCTCCTCTTTAGTGCTAGCAGGCAAGCTTCTGAATAGGAGGGAGGAAAGAGTCTGACTTCAATAATGAATTCCGAGAATAGCTGAACAGCGTGGGTCTGCTGACAGCTCCCCCACTCCGTGCTAGACTGCTTCTGAAAAGGACAAGGGGAGAAAAGTGGAAATACAGTTGTCTATGCCACCGAGAGTGTACAATTGGATCCAGCTCATAGAGAACTGCCTTCTACCTCAGAGGATATTATTATGCAACCTCTACTTTATTGGAGAAAGTAATCGTGGATAAAGATGGATGTTAGCCATCTGCTTTCAGGAGCCGAGTTGTGCCATTGCTGTTGAGTCACCTGGGAGAGTAAGGCCTGAGGAGGATATTGGGCAGAGACAATAAAAGGGAAAGAGTATTTCCTTTCATCTGGAAGTTATCTTTTATCTAAAGTTGTCACCTTTTACCCGCTGTTTTTCCTACAGAAATCAAGAACATCTTGTATTGGGGTCAGACAAATTTGGGTTGTTATTTAAGTCCCACAATTTACAGGTTGTATGACTGTGGGCAAATTACTTAACCTCTTAGTGACTAAGTTTAAAATAGAGATACTAATATTATCCACTTTGCAGGCTGTTGTGAAAATTAAATGAGATAATATCTGTGATATCAATAGCCCTTTTGTGGCTTTTCCTCTGCCCTGCCGAAGCATTAGCACCACCACTGCATTAGCTGCTGCTCTGTGCCCCAGTGCCCTTCTTTTTTTTTTTTTTTTTTTTGGTTAATGTTTATTTATTTTTGAGAGAAAGAGAGAGAGACAGAGTGCGAACGGGGGAGGGCAGAGAGAGAGAGGGAGACATAATCCAAAGTAGATTCCAGGCTCTGAGTTGTCAAAACAGAACCTGATGCAGGGCTTGAACTCTCAAACTGTGAGATCATGACGTGAACCAAAGTCGGATGCTTAACCCACTGAGCCACGCAGGTGCCACCTGAGTGCCCTTCTTTTTGTGCTTATGGGCAGGGAAGAAGGAATGGAAACACCAGACGCGATGTCAGCGCCAGAATAGTATACTCGATGAGTATTTGTCTATAGTAAAAATGAAAACAGACAGTGAATTATGGAAAAAGTATAAACATTGATGCTGTTTACAATGGCCAAAAAACGAACAGAGATTAAGACAAAAGAAAACCTGGGAAATATTGGCTAGGAGCCGTGAAAGTGATAGAAACAGTGTCAGCTAGCCAGCAGCCATTTGTGACCAGTCGTACCCACGACAAATCCCCAGAGCAGGAGGGTGATATTTCTGCATATCATTAATACATGGAGGACTCATTATGTGGTAAGTTTAACGTGATTATTTCACTAATTCTGTTATTAATACTCAGCCTTCTGCTGCTTGTGTAGCACAGCCACCTGTTCAGGATTTTTAAAAACGAAAGGACATATTTATTCCATATCCACCCAGAAAGAAGGGACTTGATGTCTCCTGGAGCTGGGAGGAGAATGGGCTCCTGCAAAGGTCAAAGTGAAGAAGGTGCCGTGAGAGCTGGTTTGACAACGAAACGCTCTCCCCCACTAGTCCACTTCCCACCAGTATAAGGGATCTATCCCATGATCTCCTCACATACACTGCACAGGGTCCAGTCAGAACACAAAATCTTCTCCGTGTCCTTTAACGTAGGGAAACCAAAACAAGGGATTATTTACAAAGGTGATGAAGAGTGGAGAAGGCAAACAGGGGCCTGTGAGGAAACTAGAAACAGCAACCTCAAGAAATGACCACATCCCTTAAGGCTGGAGGGACCAAAGCAGGGGCAGTGTTCCCAGATTCCAAGAGCAGGCTACCTGCAGGAAGCAGGAGAGGGTGGCAGTTTGGGACCTTAGAGACAGATGCTACCAGTAGGAGTTGGAGCCATGGAGAGACCAGCTATAGAGGTGCCACCCAAGGCAGCGAAATGGGAAGAAGTATTCTCATTTCTCTCCTCCTCCCACCATCCAGACTCTGGCCAATGCCTCCCACTGGCCAAAACTACCTGGAAGCCAGGAGCATGGGAGCCTGGGGAAAGTTGTTTCCTGTGATAAAGGGCAGAACTGGGGAAAGCAAGAGAAGGGAACAGAGAGCAAACAGGTCAGCACACCATGCTGTATCAAAACATTTGGTTAGAATGGCCAGCCAACTGTGAGTTAGGCTGAAAACCCTTACCTGGGAAGGTGGCCAGAGAATATTGACAGTCAGGACAGACTCCAGACGCCTCAGTCTAAGGAACTGAGAAGTCACCTCTGGGCAAAGACAAGGAGTTTTCAGGGTGAGGAGACTTCATCTCTCCGCTCACTCTTCTCTATTGTTTTCTCCCTGGAAACAACCGTATGTTAATTGGCAGTTATCAGAGTTGAAATTGACAATAACATATCAATATAATGCAGTCTAATTTGCGTATTCTGTTAACTAACAGTCCTTTGTTTTAGATCATCCATTTAAACCTTTTCTTCATCATCCGGAATAATTGAAAGTCACATTTCATTGTTGTCAGAACAATTAATTTCTTGCATTTTTGACTCAACTAATAATGCAGCTTTATAATAAGAACATGCTGATTTGTATAGATCTTTACAGCTTATGGCATGCAATCACACACAATATTCCATTGTGTTTTACACCTTGACAGCCTGAAGTGAAGGGGACAGAGCTGGCATTTGTTGACTATGTGCCAGGCCCTGTGACAGCAACTTTACAAAGATTAATTCAGTTAATCCTCACAAAACCCAGAGAGGCAGATATTATTATCCCCATTTTACAGATGAGATAACTCACATAAAGAGAATGAACTGTCCCGGTCAAGGTCATACAGCCAAGTTGAGGGGCCTATCATGCTGAAAACGTACACGCACACACACACATACACACACACACACACACAATTCTTGCTATATATATGATATGTATGTATGTATACATATATGTGAGTATGTAAACTTTTCTCCATAAATTTTGTGATTTTTTTTACACAAACCTTATTGACAATTTGTTTATTTAGTAAACCTTAATATCAGAACCAATTACTTGATGTCACATGTGCTGCTTAGGAAACAGAGATTGGAACAAGGCCTCAGTCCATGACAATTATTCTGGCTCTAGTTAGATATATTCAAATTTAAGTCCTCTCTGAGCCTCATTCACCTTCTATTAAATGGGGATAATGTATATTGAGTTGGAGAATACATCAATAATATATACAAAAACCTTAAGAAAAGTGCCTGGAACAGAGTATAGTCCAGGGAAAAGTTCTTACTAGGATCATTCTCAAATGCCCGGTAGGAGGCACATAAAGAAACATGCACAGGTGTATAAACGGTCCCATTTTAAGAGAATTCTGATATGTTTGCACAAAAATAATAAAAGTGATAATAATAATAATAATAATAGTAATAAAAGCACCATAGGTGTACCTGGGTGGCTGAGTGCTTGAGCCTCTGGCTCTTGATATCGGCTCAGGTTATGATCTCATAACCTGGGCCCTGTGTTGGGCTCTGGGTTGAGAGCCTGCGTGAGATTCTCTCACTCTCACTCTTGCTCTCAAAATAAATAAATAAACATTAAAAAAATTTTTTTACATTTATTTATTTTTGAGAGACAGAGAGAGACAGAGCACAAGCAGGGTAGGGGCAGAGACAGAAGGAGACAGAGAATCCAAAGCAGGATCCAGGCTCCAAGCTGTCAGTACAGAACCCGACGCGGGGCTCAAACTCACAAACCGTGAGATCACGACCTGAGCCGAAGTCAGGCACCCAACCGACTGAGCCACCTAGGCGCCCCAATAAATAAACGTTTTTTAAGAAGCACCACAGGGGCACCTGGGTGGCTCAGTCGGCTAAGTGTCTGACTTCCGCCCAGGTCACTATCTCACAGTTTGTGGGTTTGAGCCTCACGTCGGGCTCTGTGCTGATGGCTAGGAGCCTGGAGCCTGCTTCAGATTCTGTGTTTCCCTCTCTCTGCCCCTCCCTCACTTGCGCTCTGTCTCTCTTTCTCTCTCTCTCTCAAAAATAAATAAACATTAAAAAAAAAGCACCATAAAAAGCCAGCGTTATTAAATGTCCCTAAGGGAACACATTGGACCCTATCCTTATGGTCAACCAAAGGCTCTCCAAAAGGAACCTCTTTAACAGAATTAGCTTGGTGGATCTACACTTGGCATTCCAGAAGACTTTCCAGCCCTAGGAGAGGAGCTGCGCTCCTCTAGAGAAGGTATCAAACATTAACTTGAAACTTAAGTGGGAAACTGCCACAGTGATACTGTTCAACATGTCAGAGAAATAAATTAAAATGATATGAAATGTGGCCAGAGCCGTGGAAACTCACACA
The DNA here is from genome assembly GCF_018350195.1 of Panthera tigris. Taxonomy (NCBI): domain Eukaryota; kingdom Metazoa; phylum Chordata; class Mammalia; order Carnivora; family Felidae; genus Panthera; species Panthera tigris. The sequence continues at coordinate 13,030,607 of NC_056660.1, read as the reverse complement.
CCACCTGAACACAAAAGCAAATGGAATTAGGAGAGCATGAAAATAAAAGCTGGAGGAAAAGGTGGACCAGCCTGCACAATGCGTCATTGGGGATCTGCAGGAGGCAGAAACAGGCTGCTTATTTCAACAGAGAGCGTTTCAAGAACTGTGAACTAGGGGCGCCTGGGTGGCTCAGTCGGTTAAGACTCCGACTCTTGGTTTCAGCTCAGATCATGATCTCACAGTGTGTGAGTTCGAGCCCCGCGTCGGGCTCCGTGCTGACAGCACAGAGCCTGCTTGGGATTCTCTCTCTCTCCCTCTCTCTGCCCCTCCCCCACTCACTCTCTCTGTCTCTCTCTCAAAAATAAATAAATAAAACTTAAAAAAAAATTAAAAAAAAAAAAAAGAACTGTGAACTAGGTAACTTAAAATGCACAGTGAGAACCTGAAGATATCTAGGGAGTCACAACTGCAGGAAGCACATACTGCCCCCCGGGGCTGGAGGAACACAACTTAAAGGAGACACCTATCATCTGAGATGCTTGGAAGAGGCCCCTGCCAAAAGAATCTGAGAGGAGGCAAGAATCAGTGGCTGCTGGGGGCACTGACCCTAGGGAATGTCCCTGGGGCTCGGCCCAGACCACTGAGGAGAAGGATGCTAGCTTTCTGTGTCCCATGTCCCTGAGACGGCACAGGAAGCTGGTTTTGTTTGTGACAGGAAAATGGCAAAATGAATTCAACTTCTGCTCCAAGTGAACAGCAACGCCAGGATGAAGAAAGAGGCCAGGAGAACAAGCAAGTGAGGAGTTCGATGGGGAGTAAATAAGGGAGGTTGTCTCCCCTCCTCCAGCCTTGCCACGCACTCTAACGCCTCTATGGGCAGGGTTCATAGGAGCCAACCAGCGACAGAGAAACAGCCTCAGCATCATGAAGTGCACTACTAGAGAGATAATACCTTAGACACTGGTGCATTCCGTATTGTTAGTCACTTACTAATTATAAGGTTGATAATCAAAATTATGTCATTTGAGCTGTTTCTACATTTGGCTATTGTGAAAAGCACCAGATGAATGGATAAACAAAATGGGGCATAGATACATACAATGGAATATTATTCGGCCTTAAATAGGAAGGAAATTTAGGGCACACACTACCACATAGATGAACGTGGAGAACACTGGGCTTCCTGAAATAAGCCAGTCACAAAGGACAAATACTCTATGATCCATTTATAAGAGGTCCTAGAGTCACCAAATTCATAAACAGAAGGTGGCTGCCAGAAGCTGGAAGGAGGGGAGATAAAGAATTATTGTTTAAGGGGCACAGAGAGCTCTGTGGATGGACAGTGGTGGTGGTCGCCCAACAATGTGAATGTACTTAATGCCACTGAAATGCACACTTAAAAATGTTTAAGATGCAGGCACCTCGGTGGCTCAGTCGGTTGAGCGTCCAACTGAAGCTCAGCTCACGATCTCCTGGTTGGTGGATTTGAGCCCCGCGTCAGGCTCTGTGCTGACAGCTCAGAGCCTGGGTCCTGCTTCGGATTCTGTGTCTCCCTCTGTGACCCTCCTCAGCTCTTGCTCTTTGTCTCTCTCTCAAACATAAGCATTTCATAAAAAATGTTTAAGATGAAAAATGCTCTCTGTTTTTTTACCATAGTTAAAAATTTTTAAAAAGAATAGATAGTAAGCAAAGGCATTTTATCCATTAATTTTACTGATTTTTGGTTCAGAACCTGATGATGGAAAAACTGAATTAATTAATTAAAAATTATATCCCCAAAACAAAAGCAATATTTGTTTCTATTTTCTCCCATACAGTAAATATTTGCTTTTTGAAAGTTTGTATATCCTTCAAAGTCAATTTTAAATGGTGCCTCATGACCTGTTCAGCAGTCGGAAAGCTCGTTCCTTCTAGGCCCAATTGTGTGATCACTTACTACTTTCGGCACATAAGGCTGCACTATGCTCACTAGGCTTGGAGCGTAAAGGTAAAGTCTGCATTTTTTCTGTCTCTCAGGGTAAGTAGTGCAATGTGAGTACCCAAAAATATTCTTGAATGGAAACTGTAGCATCGCCAAACTATAGAAATCCAGGATTCGGGGTGCAAATGGAATGATCATTTATCCAAGGTGACCCATCCCTGAGGGTTTCCTGGGATGCTGGACTTCCTGGGAGGCTGGGAACCTGGACCATCCTGGGCACACCTCGACAGTCAGTTACCCTGGGAGTAAAATTTAGTTTTCTAAAGAGAAATGAGTGCTTTTTGTTTGCAAATTCACAATATAACCCTGGCAAATATGCTTTTCAAAGATACAATAGGCATGAACACCAGAGTGAAATAACAAGAAGCAGTTACACAGAAGTGTTCATCATTCTAATCAGAAATCCATTTCTGATACATTAACAATTATAACTCTTAACTCAATTATTACATAAACACAATTTTATAAATTTCCTTTCAAGTAACAATGAAATCAACATTTTTTTTCTTTTGGAGGGAAGGAAATAAACCCATAGTAAAGGTGCTAATTAAAAACTCCTACATCTCACACTAGAACCATCGCAGGTATTAAGAGTTCTGAATGTTCCAATTAAAACCGTGAAGAATTTGCTCTGCAATATGCACTTCTATCCCCCTAGGCATCAATATGTTGAAGCCTATGAATATGGTGGGAGCCAGTGTGCTTTGATCTAATGGCATCTGCAGTAAGGACCACATCACAATGTGCTCATAACACGCTGATCTCATCTGAGCCTCTAGCAAAGGGTTGTCAAGAGATGCTAATGACCACTTTATCCTACACTTTGACTTCCTCTGTCGAAAGCTATTTGTACCATCTCAGAGGGCCAGCATGACCGCCACTCTACCGCTTTGTGACACATAATAAGTCAAGAGCAAAAACACCAGGGATCCATTCGTCATTCAGCTGTTCATTCAAACACACATTTATTGAGCACCTAACTAAGGGTGACCATCATTCTGTTAAGTGCTGTGAATACAAAGAGGAATAAGACTGTTTCCAAGGGGTTTACAAACCAATGGTGAAATAAACCAAGTGCCATGGAAGTCCAGGGTGGAGGGCAATTCATTTTGCTGGGGAAGTCAAGGGAAGTGTTGCTGAAGAGGTGACATTTGTGCTGAGCTCTGGGAAATCCAGCAGTTACAAGTGGAGGAATGGAAAGGGAGAGAAGTTCTTCTCTGGAGAAGTGAGTGTAGGATATGCTGTGTATAGGACCCTCAGGCTGCTCTTACTAAGTACCTCCTACTAAGTGGCTTAAACAATGAAAATTTATTGTCCCACAGTTCTGGAGGCCAGAAGTCTGAGATCAAAGTATTGACAGGGTTGGCTCCTTCTGCAGGCTATGAGGGAGAATCTAGAATCTATTCCATGCCTCTTTTTTAGCTTCTGGTGATTTGCTGACACTGATGGTGTTTCTTGGTTTGTAGATGCATCACCACAGTCAATGTTTTCAGCTTCACTCGGCACTCTCCTTGTGTGTGTGCATTTATATAAGGACACCAGTCATATTAGGGTTAGTGGCCCACCCAACTCCAGTATGACCTCATCTTAACATAACTAATGACATTCACAACAACCTTATTTTCTAATAAGCTCACATTCTGAGGTGCTAGAGGTTAGGACTTCAACATATGAATTTTGAGGAGGACACAATTCAACACATAATATCCTGGAAAAAGAGTCAGATAAATGAGCATATGGGAGGAACATTTTTAAGACAGAAGTGGCTATAATTTTAAAAAATGGTAAGAGAGGAGGGTGGAGACTAGGATTTGAATAGGTTCTAGGGCCATGTTCAGGGATAAAGAAAGATGAAATATATACTCAGATGATCTGGGAAACACTGATAATTGGTAATGAGACAAAAAGATTGTGGCCATAAATTAGGGGAAATGCCACATTAAAAAAATTTAACAGGTTTTTTTTATGACAGAGCTTCTCAGAGATTGTATTATGGTAATGTGCTTAATAAAATCTACAAAGGTGAGAGCCTGCAGCCCCTCCTAAACTTATTTCATGGCAGCAACTTCTTTTTTCAGTGATCTTCCAATAAAAAAATCATAATTTGAGAACTGTAGGCATAGTCACTGCATGTATTTCCCAGCTGGTTTCCTTACGTCTGTGAGTTCCAATTTCCTTCTCTATAGCACTGCGTACTCATAGCTTTTTAGAAGTTCAGTCCCTGTGACATGAGGGGAGTGTGCATGGAAGTGACTGTCAAAAGGTAAACCACTATACACAAGGGAATACATGGAGACCTTTTGGGCAGGAGGTAAGAGGCTTATGAATTTGTTGGAAATAAGGTAAGAGAGCAGACAGAGCAATCATTTGCGGGGGGGCGGGGGGATAAAGATCCCAGGGGAGTAGAAATCCATATACTGATATCCAGCTAACATTGAAAGTCTGAAGGAAACCCCCCCCCACCCCTGTTGCTTATGCCCTTCCCACGATTCCTCCCTATTCCTAGTCCATTCATTCATTCGATATTCATTACATCCGTTACTATGTCTTAGGCTCATTGCTCAGCATCCTACAAGACACACTTTCTCCAAGTAGCCCTCATAGATTACTTGAATTCAAGCTTTCCCTTCTTCTGATCTGCTTGGTGCATTGTTTAGGTCATACAGTTTGGCATTTGAACATATATTGACTTGAACCATTTACCTCTTTGCTTCCATTTATATGGATGTGCCTCCTAAACGAGACTGAAGATCTTCTCTAAGCAATTACTAAAAATATTCCATGGGTTTCCATCCTCAATATGTACAATGCTAAGTGCACAGAAGATACTTAATAAGCACTCAGAGCATTGAAAACAATTTTGTATCTTGGAGAAGAGGACTTTTGCAACATCAGGTTAACATCCTAATGTTACAAAAACACTGGCAACCAAACATATGCTGTGAATTATCTGGAAACACATATATTACATATTTTTTAAAGGTTACCCATAATTATAATTGATAAATTATTTCTAAGTGCCCAAGTATGCAAGGGAGCCACTGCATCTAAGGCAGACTTTGATTCAAAGGAGCTAAACTATGCCTCTAACCGCAAAGAGCTATCATAGACAATGAAAAATGACAAACAGATAACGTGAAATGAGCAGACAACATCTTCTATTTATTTATAAAAATGGTAGTTCAGACATGGGAGAAGTCAGGAGCTGATTTATTTAGATAAATGAGTCCACTTCATTTTGCTATTAGGCCCTTCTGAACTATCCTTAAAATTACTTCACAAAATTAAGATGGAAAGTTTATTTTTGATTGAATCTTCAGTCAAGGTCAGTAACAGATAACAGAATATACTGAGTTCTTAAATTAAAGATCACCAAAACTCTTCGGGCAATTTGCTGTGAAGATAGAATTGATGCTTCTAAATCTCCAGTGTTATGCTATTTGATGTGTTTTGTTAATTTGTCAGATTGATACACTGCCTTGAGATTGAAAACAATTTCTTTGAGAAGACAGTTCTTTTTATCAACTTAAAAAAATGATTCGTCTATTCAAATAATATCTTGTCAAGAGTTTAGCTCATAAAAATACTGAATGCTAGCTTTGTGATCTGATAAGTCATTCTCATAGCTTATGACTGAAGATACAATAATAATTAAATAAAATTATACAGCCAGTAAGAATTTTCTTCAAAAATCTTGAATATCTACCAATGAATCAAAGGAGAAGGAAGAAACAAACAATAAATCAAGTTCCTGGAGCATCCTTAGCTGTCTTGTTCAAACATTCAAAGATGCCCTCAACACATTCTCTTTCCAGTACTTACACCACTCAATCCAAAAGTTATTCTCTCTTTTATTTCCAACTTTATTAAGAAATGCTTATAAATATAATTGTATATATGTGATACATATAATGCTATGGTTTGATATACATATACATTCTGAAATGATTACCTGAAAGTTATTCTCACTAATGATTTCCTTCCAACTAAGTTTATTCGTGTTTTCAGTCTCTTCCACACCTAGAACCCCACATATCTACTTCTTTTCAAACTTTCAATTCAGGAAATGTAAAAATTTGTAAGAAAAATAATAAAAACAGTGCTTCCTGTGGAGATAGGAGCATTAGTGTGGCAGACCCCAGAATCAGAAGGCTCTGATTCAAAGTCAAAGTCAACTATTTACCATCTCTGTGAACTCCCTTAACTTTCTGAGCATAAGTTTCCCCAGCAAAATACATTAATGTCTCAGAGTTCCCAGATTCATAACAGGTTTTCAGTTCAACAAATGAATGATTGAATAACCTCACAGTATCCCCTTTCTCTCTCATAATCTGCTTTAGCCATTCTCTTTTTCCTTTTCCTACTTCAACATACTTCCTTCATAGTACTTCCTACTTCCTTTCTTTCTACTCCCAATTATGCAAGAAGTTTCCTTCCCCATGACTTTTCAGTTAAAATTCACTTCTCTCAGTTTCTTAGCTGGCTTCATACAAACCATCTCCATGTTTCCTTTTCCCATACTAGCCCTAGTGTTTGGCAAAGCTTCCTGCTTCACATTCCCAAAGCCAGCTTCTTCTTCTCATTCAAAACCTGACAAAAATCACCCCCTTTGCCCATTATATGCACTCAGTAAATAATAAATGATTAAAGCATCAATGATGAATTCATTCTCAAAGAACATGTATTCTGAGTAATGAAATTTGGAAAAGAAAAGATAGCGAGTAACTACAACCCACTTAGAAACAGGTGTGATTTCTCTAACCAGCCGTTAACACATTTGCACTGCCATAATTACTGCTCTGGCAAATAATACATTGCCATAGAAACATTGTTTCCAAATTGCATATTTATAGATTTTATTGGTGGCGTATTTTGACTATAAAGTAGTTTTCACATGTGAGCTTTGAAAATGAAGGATGATAGGAACATTATTCATCTCCACAGCTGCCCCAAGCTGAAGGGTTTTAAAGATGCAACTGGAAATTCCCCCAACCTCTATATGTCAAGGTGAGCACAGCTGGCATTTCCCTCAATGCTTGCATTGAAAAGTAAAGGAACTGGCTAAATTAAGAACACAGTGAGCTAAAGTAATAGTCAAAATAAAACCAAATAAGTGTGAGTCTGATTTCATCTATAAAATGGGAATGATAATAATATTTCTCTTAGATTTTTCTCTAAGATTTTCATTTGCTCAATGAGACATAGCAAATGAAAAAAAACACCTTATGAATTACAAAGTGCTATGTAAATACCAATTTTAGCTTTTATTCAACATCAAAACAGACCACCTCCACATAGGACTGTTTTCAGGGTTCCCTTGGTTCTTCTAGAAACACGTTAGAACCACATGATCCTCTCAATAGATACAGAAAAAGCATTTGACAAACTTTCTTGATAAAAAGGCTTAAGAAAGTAGAGACAGAGGGAACATACCTCAGGATGATAAAAGCCATGTATGAAAGACCCACAGTTAATATCATCCTCAATGGGGAAAACCTGAGAGCTTTCCTCCTAAGGTCAGGAACATGACAGGGATGTACACTCTCAACTACTGTTGTTCAACATAGTGTTGGAAGTCTTAGCCTCAGCAATCAGACAACAAAAAGAAATAAAAGGCATCCAAATCAGCAAGTCAAACTTTCACTCTTTGCAGATGACATAAGCTGAAAGACTCCACCCCAAAACTGCTAGAATTGATACATGAATTCGGCAAAGTCACAGGATATAAAATCAATGTACAGAAATTGGTTGCATTTCTACACACCAATAATACAGCAGAATGAGAAATCAAGGAATTAATCCCATTTACAATTGCACCAAAAACCATAAAATATTTAGGAATAAACCTAACAAAGAGGTAAAAGATCTGTACACTGAAAACTATAAAAAACTTACAAAAGCAACTGAAGAAGACACAAAAAAAATGGAAAAATATTCCATGCTCATGGATTGGAAGAACAAATATTGTTAAAATGTTGATACTACCCAAAGCAATCTATGCATCCATTGCAATACATATCAAAATAACACCATCATTCTTCACAGAGCTAGAACAAAAAATTCTAAAATTTGTATGGAACCAGAAAAGACCCCAAATAGCCAAAGTAATGTTGAAAAAGAAAAGCAAAGCTGAAGGCATCACAATTCCAGACTTCAAGCTGTATTACAAAGCTGTAATCATCAGTACGGTGTAGTCCTAGTACAAAAACAGACACATAGGTCAGTGGAACAGAATAGAGAATCCATAATAGAGAATCAAGATTAAAAACTTTCGGCACAGTGAAGGAAACAATTAACAAAACTAAAAGGCAACTGATGGAATAGGAGAAGATATTTTCAAATGACATATTGGATAAAGGGTTACTATCCAAAATCTATAAGGAACTTATCAAAATCAATACCCAAAAAAACAAGTAATACAGTGAAGAAATGGGCAAAAAACATGAATTGACAGTTTTCAAATGAAGACATCCAGATGGCTAACAGACACATGAAAAGATGCTCAACAGCACTCATTATCAGAGAAACAAAACAAAACCACAATGAGATATCACCTCATACCTGTCAGAATTGCTAAAATTAACAACTCAGGAAACAGCATATGTTGGCAAGCAGGTGGAGAAAAGGAAACGTTTTTGCACTCCTGGTGGGAATGGAGATTGGTGCAGCCACTCTGGAGAACACTATGAAGTTTCCTCAAAAAATTAAAAATAGAGCTATCCTATTATCCAGCATTGCACTTCTAGGTATTTACCCAAAGGATAGAAAAACCTTGAGGGCATATGCACCTCAAGGTTTATAGTGGTGCTATCAGTAATAGCCAAATTATGGAAAGAGCCCAAATGCCCATTGACTGCCAAATGGATAAACAAGGGATAAACTTTAGAATTCACATTTCTTGTTTTTATTGGGAAAAATAAAAATAGACAAGAAAAGTTGTAAGAAAAGTTGTATAAACACACCACCGACTAGCTTAGAAGAAAAAAAAATCAAAGTTTAAAGTGAACTCTTTCTCCTTAAAAACAACAGGAAAAATAAAAGAGCCCCTTTTAGATAAGCAAGGAAACAAACTACTTTTAATGACAAGACTGAGTAGCCAAATTCTGATTCAAATAATGACAACAATTCTTGTTTCCCCACCCTTTATAATCACAAAGTATTTCCTCATACTTTATCTCAGTTCTTTATTTCAACACTATGGAGTAATCAGAAGTGGTAGGTGATGGGATAAGGTTTTAAACAATTTTCTGGTGTCTTTTTCCTTACCTGTAGACTGGTTTATCTTTCTGCACTCCTTCCATTGTTAAAGCTAATCATAAGTCTTACTGACTTCAAGGAAAAGAAGTAAATGAACAACCTAGAGGTAAAAAGTTCACAAGGTGGGAAAAATGAGGATATAACAGAGGGGGAAGATCTTATCAGGCTGACTGTACAAAGGAGAGAAGAGGTTTGCAAACCACAAAGGAAGGGAGAAGTGTAACCTGGGTCTCAGAAAAGTAGTAGATCAACCTTCCTGGACCTGAGCTTCAGAATGAGAGCAATGGAAAAGGTAAAGGCAGGGAAGGAGCCCGGATAGTAAAAGGGGCAACAAAGTAAAGGGGACCCTTGCCCACTGACTATTTAGAAACTGCTTAGCAGGGTACCCTCTAACATGGCAACACAATAGAATAAAACAGTGGTATAGTGTGTTTGGGCAGACAGAGGGCAGGAAAACTCCCCCTGTCCATCTTATCTCTTATGGAACAGACACACATGTTAGGGATTGTGGGGAATTAGCTGACAGTTAAGAGCCAAACTTGTCTGGAAAGAGTCACTGAGGCAAGTAGTGAGAAACCCTATAGCAGAGACTATGGGCCCCACAACCTAGGCAGGGACTAGAAAGAGTATTCCACTAAGATTTCAAAGATCTTCACACCAAGAAGGCCAAGATGAGGCCAACTTAGATTCAGGGTCAGGGGGGCCCACCATGACAAGTGGATAGACTACAGGTATACCAGTCACAGGTACTTTATTGGCAAAGGCAGCTAGAATAAGAACAATGCCCAGAGACATCCATTGTGTCTCGGCAGGTCAGTGGGTGCCTACAGAAAGGACGCCATGAGATTGGTTGCTCCCCACTGGTGCTATGGGAACTATGGAAATAAAGACTAGCTAAATGAGAAAAGCAAATGCTAATTGTTCAGAGATTGCTATGGCAAGGGAGTTAGCCGCTGCCACCTGGACTTTGGCACAGACTCAACAGCAGGCAAAGAAATAGGAAAGCTTTATAGTGGCAGAAAGGGAAGTCTTTCAGGTGTCCCCTGATTGGAGATGATTGGCATGGGGAAGTGGTAGGTGGGCTAACTAGAAAAGAGGCATCCTATGTGGTACATATTTGGTTTTCTTTATTTGGTCCCAAATTTGAAATAAGGACAAAAATTAAGGAAGCTATCAGTTATTAGTCAAGTCCTGGCCATTTGTGGTGGATTGTGAACAATGGGGCTTCCTGCAAGTCTGACTTACAACAAGCTGATTTCCTGAGTTGTTTATTGTAGACAAAGAGTTGGTTTCCTGGGCAAGTTGCTGCAGGTGGTTGTTCAGAGTACTATCGTTAATATATGGTCTGGTCATTATCTGTTTGGATAGTCCGTCTTTCAGAACATACAAATGTCCCCTGTCACCCAGATGGTACCTTGGAAAGAAAGTAGAGACAGAAAACTTGAGTGAAGAGCAACAGCTCTTTTGGAGGGTTCAAACGATGGATAATCGTCTGAATATCTATCCAAAAGAGACTGAGTTAGCTGGAAAGAATATTGTAGACTGGAAGAGATGAATTTATCATCAGCGAGAAAGTTTAGTACTTCTTTTTTCTGATAGCAGGAAGATTGTAGAATCCAGAGCAAGATAAAATTGGATTTGGAAAACAAAGAACCTACATTTTTCGTACTCCCAATATGTAGTATGCAAATTTTGACCCCGTCACTGGTATTGTTGTATATGGCTTACAAATGAGAAATCTAACACCAAGAAATATTCAAGATAATAATGAATATCAAAACCATATAGTTCAAGGTATCATTTTCTTGGAAACCAATAGGTTCTTCCTAGGACACTTAGACACACAAGTAGCAGTTCGAACAGCTGAGGTCCAAGTCCCAGTACAGATAAACAGAAACCCAACAGACTACAGGCTAAGAATATGAAGACCAGGGTTCCTGGGTGGCTTAGTCATTTAAGCGTCTGGCTTCAGCTCAGGTCATGATCTCATGGTTTGTGAGTTCGAGCCCCACATCGGGTTCTGTGCTGACAGCTCAGAGCCTGGAGTCTGCTTCGGATTCTGTGTCTCATTCTCTCTCTGCCCCTATCCCATTTGTGCTCCGTCTCTCTCTGACTCTCAAAAATAAACAAATGTAAAAACAAAAAAAATTAAAGAATATGAAGACAATACTCACCCATCCCTAAGGAAACTAATATATAGATTTTTGCAGGACTGCGACATTTCAGATATTGTAGTCTATTGTTCTCACAAGTATGTACACGTGGCAATTCAAGAGTTCCCATTTTAGACCCAGATAACATAGTCATCAAACCCTGAATGTCAAGAGGAAGTACATTGGGATTAGATAATGTAACTGAGCTGGAGAGTCACTAAGAAAAGCCATAATTGGAACTGGGGGCCAGATCATGCAAGCAGGCTGCTTTAAGCGAGAGTTCTCCATGACTGAGACTCACATATGGCCTGAAGACCACACTTCCCACAACAGCACCTCCGTAACCTTTCCTCTCCACTCCCCTTTGAAATGTTGCAGCTGAGGTCTTGAGAGCAGAGGTTATCTAAGTAAAAGAAAATAAATTGCTTCAGGCTCACTGTGATTAGTCAGAAAGTAAAATGAGATTCCATGAAGCACCTTTGTATTTCAGAACTCCAAATCATTTCTTATTATGAACATAGGGTAATACAAGTTGAATATCAAGTGATTAATGTGCATTTTGAACACATCTCTGGAATCCTAATTCTTTAAAGCCTCTCTTAAAAAGTACTCCACTCTGACAGCCACATTCTCAAATGTTCCAATGCCACCTAAAAAGGCCATGTTTCATAAATTCCATATTGATATTACAATAGAGTAGCAGAATAATTTTAAGATTTTTCTTATTTGATAATTGCCCTATTGCTTTTGAAAATAATGACTCTCAATTATGCCAGTGTGAGATGCATTCATTTCATTACATTATCTAAATTTGTGTAGCTATTACAAGGCTTTATGTCACTTTTGGTAAAGACAAAAAAAAACCTCCCTATTTCTCTCAATTAGGCTTTTTAAAATTAATTTGCACATATAATGACATTTTCACTCATTTTCTTATTTACCACAAAATAAACATCAATGTGTTATTATTAAGAATGATAAATTTATGTTATAATCACTATTTTCCTTACTTTATCACCGGTAGATAATTATAATACATAATATTTGCCTACTGACTTACCTACTGTGTGCCACTTACTGTGCTTATTATCTTCATTTTGCAAGATGACCTAGGCTCAGAAAGGGTAAATCAGTTGCTCATGACAACACAGCAGTAAGCGGTAGGTAGACAAGCTAGTTTTGTCTTAGCCACGGCATCTCACTCCCATTCCAGGGCAGGTCTGGTTAGCTTCATTTTTCACAGAGAGCCGCTGCTCTTCTTCCTCCTCCTTTTTCATTCTCTTTCCTGAATTCAGTAGCTCCTCTCCAAGAGCACAGACAATGAGCCCAGGAGTTCTGGGTTCCTGTTCTGCACCTTCTATAGATACTAGCTATGTGACAGTGGGTGCACTAGTCACAGTCATTAACACTGGTATTGGTGATAAATAACTCCCTAAATCTCGAGGGCTTCACACAGTAAAAGTATATTTTTTGCTGCCATCACAGGGTAATGCAGGTAGGGCAGCTTTCCTATAAGCAGTGATTCGGGGATCCAAACTGTTCCCTTCTAATGGCTGCAAGGATGCTCTCTCATCATTCACCTGGCAGATGAAGGGGAAGACCCTATGTGGATGGAAGGCACTTCGGGTGTGTAATCATTGACCAGAAGTACTCACTTTTCATCAGACTGTATGTCCAACCTAACTGCAAAAGAGGCTGGGAAAATATACAAGAGGACATGGATGTCAGTGAGTTTTTGTAGTTTCTGCCACACTGAGCTAGTTTTTTTGTTTTTGTTTTTTTTAAATCTGTTTAAGTCTATGTTTCCACTTCTACAAAGTAAAGATAAAGCACTAGCCTATTCTTAACACATAGTATGCATATACTCAATGTTTTTAAATAAATCTAACATTATATTATATAAGTATATATACGCAGACTCTCAATGGAGACAGAAACCTACCTTCCTTTAATCTATGAGGAGAAAATTGAAAAAAGATAATGTGTTTTCCAAATCAAATCTCAATTAAGTTACCCAGAGAAGTCATTTTAGAACTCTTCATGTAAAATTTTCTTTATAACTTTATAAGACAGTGAAAAAAATCAGAATCTCAGCCGGAGAATAAGTGAACCCTTAGAAGGAAGGAAGAAAGGCTGGTAGTGTGGAGGGGAAAATGTAGGGTGCATGTGGGTAGGTGGGGAATTTATGAGAGGAAGATGATAATTTGTTTATGTCGTTAACAATATTTTCTTCTCAAAATTAGAAGGTTGGAGGATAATAAATAAGTAAGGAAAACCCACTAATAACTATGGTGTCTACCTGAAGATACTAATTAGAATTGTGACATTCTTTTTTTTAATTCCATGAATTTTCCTTTACTTCAGGAACGAGTTGTTCATTTAATGAGCTGAGGAGATTGTTGTCCCAGCTTCCCAAATCTCCCCTCTAACCTGTATCTTTTTGACTTCATATTTTATGTGTTGAGCATTGTGGTATAATTGTATTATTAAATATTTTTTCATGTGTCAGTTTTTTCTTCCTTCTCCATATCTCCTAACTCCTAGAACATAGTCTTGGACTTTCCAACTCTGTAAATGATCTTTCTGATGACAAGCATGAGGTGGACTTCACTTTACAGGAATAGTTTTCTGTCGCTGAAGAACATGATGCACGTTTCTAACATTTCTATTTGATAAACAAGAGTGGAATAAAGTCCAGAAAAAAATAGCTCACTTTTCAATAGTCTCCCTCTCCCTTATTGCTACTAGATTTTTTTGATTGCTTCTTAATTGTTCTGCATTTAAGAATAAGACCTTCATTATTTTTGCATAATTATATATTTACTATTTAAAAATCACAGTATGCTAAAAATGTAAAAGGGGAACTTAAAACCATCCAAATTTTACCAACATGATATTATTAAGACATTTTTCTCTTCATATACAAAATAGAAGGATGAATTGATTTAAAGAGACAGAGAGAGAGAGAGAAAGAGAGAGGTGGAAGTACAGCCATCTAGTCTACCTGCTACTTTTCAATTAAAAAGTATGACTGTATTTCATCAATTCTAAAGCACATTCTTTTTCATGTTTTAGCATCTCTAAAATTGGGATATGTCTCATAATGGAAAGTGTATTATATCATTGTGGTCAGTCAGCAATCTTGATGTGATGTCCATTGCTTGGACCTGTACAAAATTGGTTGCTATTTCTGATGGCCTAACTGGCCAAATGCAGTCTTTCAAAACTCAGGCAGAAAGGAAGACAAGTCTTAGTTGTTGCCTAGCAACCTCTCCTTGACACCTTCTGGTTAAAAAAAAAGACACACAGGTCCCCAAGCAAGTGACACACACTGATTACCTATGCATTGTAAGTATTCTCAATGTCTTCTTTGTACATCCAGTATTTTCTAAATTTCATATACTATTCAAGTATTATTTTCTATTTAGGAGATAATATAAATCTCTAAAAAATTTAGAGGACTCTGAGTAAATGGGAACCTAAATTTTTGGTTCTCAACTACTCTGAATCATGAGCAGTTTTTCCATGATAAAGAAAAGTGGAGGGTAGGTCTGAGACAACTTCTCCCTGTATCTCCAGGTGAAGAAAGTGTTCTTTGCAGCCTCGGGGGAAAGTGGCCCTTTATTGAGGCTCAAGATGAAGACTTCTAAATCTCTGGAGGCCTAAGGTCTACTGACCTCATTGGGAGGAGTACAGTCTGTTTGCTTTCCAAGAGTTCTAGTAACAAAAAGATATTCTTTCAATGTTCATAGTATAGGGTTAACAGTTTTCCAGATTGGACTTCAAAAAATCCATTAATATGTTGTTTACCAGAGACATATATAAACAAAAGATAAAGAAATTATAAAACTAAATAATGAAAAAATAAACCAGGTAAATATAAACCAAAAAAAATCTATAAAACAAATATATAATGATCAAGTATATTCATCAGCATGGTTAATCCGAGAAATACACAGCTTGTTTAACCCTAGAAAATCAATCATGAAATTTACTCTAATAATAAAATACAAGAGAAAAATCACATATTGTTTCAATAGATTTGAAAAAAGTGCTTGATAGATTTTGACACTTATTTATGATATAAAAAAATAATTCTCTGAGAAACTAAATAAAAGCAAACTTCTTCCACTTGATAAAGGATACCAATAAACATCATAATTAGTGAAGGCGTTTTTAAATACATTCCTTTTTAAGATTAGGAACAGGACAAATATGGATTCTATTACAGAAGTGGCCTATGTTATGACCAATGCAAAAGACAAGAAAAAAGAGCTAGGAGTTTCAGTTCTGGCTATAATGGAGTACTTGATCCTATGTAAACAACTGTAACAGCTGACCAAAAATATAAAAATATTATGAAAATTTTATAATATATTATAAAATATTATAAAACAGAAATAATCCTTGAGAGAAGTAAAGGACACTAAATTACCATGAAGTCAGAAGACAAAAGGATGACATCTTTATAACACTGAAATTTTGAAAACCTGTCGACGTACCGTTCTATACTTAGGAGAATGTGTCCTTCAGAACTGAAGGCAAAATAAAGACGTTTTTAAACTTATAAGCAAACTAACAAAAAAACTCAAAGAATCTGTTGCCAGAAGGTGTGCACACAAGAAATAATATAGTAAAATCCTCAGAATGAAGAAAAATGTTACCAGATAGAAGCATGGGACTGTAAGAAGGTAGGGAGTACACCAGAAGGGGCAAATACATCAGCAAACAGAAATAAACATTGACTCTTAAAAACAATATCTTGTATGATTTGTAACATATGTAAAAGTAGGATATATAACAAAAATACCACAAGAGAGGGAAGCAGTAAAAGAAATTATAACTCTTGTAAACTTTTTATTGTTTGAGAAATGGTAAAGTACTAACTTTAAAAAGACTATAATGAATCAGATATGTATTATAATTTCAAGCACAACCAATAAAATAATAATAGCAGATGATATAACTGAAGAGCTAATAGAGAAGAAAAATAATAAAAAAATTGTTAAATCCTAAAGCAAGTAAGAAAGAAAAAATAAATGCTACAAAGCAGATGAGAATATATAAAGCAAATATCAGTATAGCAGACATAAACCCAATCATATCAGCAATTAGATTAAATGAAAATGGCACAGAAAGTACAAGAGGAGCCTGAGCATCTCATGTCCGAAAAAGTAAGACACAGCACAAAAAACATAAGGAGGGAGGGTTGGAAAAGTTACAATGGCCAACGCTAGAGCAACTTGAGCAACAAAAGAAAGTAACCCATATTTTCTTTTTGCCATAAAGCAAACGCCATGGCAAATTAGTCGGAGTGCTTTGCCTGATAAGGTGACCCAAACTTTCACTTTTATAGGGCCTGAAGCTGTTAACCATCAGGAGTCTCAATTGAATTGCCGTAGTTTTCCACTGGCTTTTTTTTTAAAGAGCTTTATTAAGATATAATCCATGTACCACACAATTCACTCATTTAAAATGTACAATTCAGTGTGGTTTTTAATATACTCGCAGAGTTGTACACCAACCATCATAATCAATTTTAGAACATATTCATCACCCAAAAAAGAAATCTCGCACTTATCAGCAGTCACACACACCACCACCCCTCCCTCCACTTATCCCAAGCCTCCCCAGCCTAGATAACTGCTAACATACTTTCTCTAGAGATTTGCCTATTCTGGACATTTCATACAAATGGAGTCACGTATGGGTTGTTTGGTTTTTTTTGTTTTTTGTCTGTCTTCTTTCACTTGGCATAATATTCTCAAGATTCATCCATGTGGTAGCATGTATTAGTACCATATTCTTCTTTATGCCTACACACCTGAATACTATTCCAATCAGTATGGAATATACCAAGATACACCACATTTTGTTTATCCATTCATCAGTTGATGGACATGTAATTTGTTTCCACCTTTGACTACTATTAATAATGCTGTTGTGGACATTCATGGACAAATGTCTGCGTGGATCCGTTTGCTTTTATCATGGGAGGACTATGAAGCCAGACCAGATGATCTTTTAAAACACACTCTTTTTTTTAAATCTCCTTTGCATGATAGCAACCCAATTTCCCTTTCATAGCCAGGATCAATCACCACAGCTACTATAGGAATTTCTGGCCTATTTATTCAATGTCAGTAAGAGCCCAAAGTGGCCAGGTGGCAGTCTCAACTTCTAGGTCAGATAGGAAAAGAGGCTGACTGGTGTTCACCTTATTATTAAGGTCCTTCTCTTCTGAGTTGGCCTTTTATGAGTACTCACATGTGACATAAGTATTATCATACTCTGTGCCCTAGGATATGCCAATCCACATACGTCTTTTCTAGACCTCATCATCACTGATGTTTTAATCATTCTAAATCCCTAACTATGAAACCAAACTATGAAGCCACAGCCCATGAAACAATGATTATCTGCACTTCTGTCTATATCTCTCACCAGAAAAACTTAAATCAAATGCATTGCTCATAGTTCTGCCCACTGGGAGAATTTTCCTTCACCATTGTCCTTCAAAGTCATCTAGTTATAGATATCCATCTACTTTTAGGTGGTAGCAGCAAATAATGCAGAATCATTTGTAACTCAGATTGAAGGTTTTTTTTTCTTCGACATTCTATTAGTCATAGGAAACATAAGGACATAGGTATAAATTGGAGGCAGTACAGCAGGAGTAGGTACTTTGGAAACTGGGTGTTTGCTCATGGTTGTTAGGATCTTCTTGAGCTCACTGTTACAATATGACTTTCATTTGACAATTGAGGATTTCTAAGCATGCATAAGTTTATGAGTTGGTGGATCAGGAAATATCCATTCAGGATGGGCAGCTTGGATCACATCGTAATTTGGTAGTCCATGGTCAAGGATTCAGGCCACTAACAAGCCAGAAGCTATTTTTAAAGAGTAGCTTTCTGCAAACGATGACACAAATTTACTTCAAAATCCAAAGATCTACACTGTAATTCTCCAATTAGGGCCTGCCAGAAGTTTAAACAGTATCTCTATCTGCCACAGATGCTTTAAGCACCATGGAATCTGCTGGGTCATATGTCCTGAGTGACAGAGCAATTTGCACTGCAGACTGGATCTTTTACAGAGCCTACTCTTTTCCTGAGCCATGCTAAAAAATGGAAGCTTTTCTGGACACTTGGTAAATGGATCAGAGTAACATATTCAAATGAAGTATTTGAAGTATGAATTTGAAGCAATTGAAGTATCAATTGCCTTCATGATCCAAAGAGACCCACTATAGTTCATGCCTCACTCTTACTAGTAGGAGACTCTAAATGCAGCACTTTGTTCTCCACCTAGGAAAGATATTTCAACATGACCTAGAGGAGAAGTTAGCATAATTTTTCTACAAAGAGCTAGCTAGTACATATTTTAGGCTTTGCTGGGTACATATAGTTTCTGTTACAGATCTTTGTTGTTGTTTTTTTAATGATCACTTAAAAATGTAAAAACCACTCTTAGCTCACAGGTTGTATAAAAGCAGACCATTGATCAGCATTGGCCTGCAAGTCATAGTTTGGTACACTGCCTTAGACCACCAGGACACTAATAATTTCTCTGAGGTGGCAAGCCTCTAGATTTTTGTGAGATCTATTTTACACCTTCAGGCATGCGAGTGTCTTACCAAGGCATCTAGAATTCTTGTTACTTCCTACTCACCAGATCCTCAGCACAGTGGGCCAGCATGATGTCCTATGAAATGGAGAGATGACAGAGGTGCCTACAGACTCACTTATGACACAGGGCTTAGAAGTTGAGCATATTTGTAACAGTAGCTGCAACTGGAGTCATCACATGATAAGGTTTATGATAAGTCACAATAATTTTCCAAGATCCATCTGTCTTCCACAGAAGCTAAATAATGAGTTCATGGGCACCACCACCCCTACCTCCTCTAAGTCCTTGATAGTGGCACTAATCTCTGAAACCCCTCCAGAAATGCAATATTGCTTTTGATTCACTATTTTGAAAGATGAATAGTTATAGTGGCTTTTCTTTTCCTATCATAATATCCCACTCTACTAAGGTCATGAAATCAATGTAGAGACAACCAGTTCCTAACCATGTCAATTCCACCTGTGCATTCCAACATTGGGAAATAACACAGGGTGTGTTTGGTGAGACAAACCTAAGCCAAAATTGCATTGATAACCTAACATTCAGAATTCTCTATCTGCCTGGTAGACCACATAGCATAGAGATCTCCAGGAATTGTGTCAGTTCAGAGCCAGGGTTTAGTAATCCCTGAAGGGTCAATTATTTTCCCTTCCCCAATGCATAATCACCATGGCAAATGGCCATAGGTCCCTTTGGAGGCAGCTAAGAGGAAAACATAGCATAGCATACGTTTTAGCTACATAGTGCATCCCTCCTCAAGGAAATTTGGCCTCTCTTCATTTAATGGACTCTGGACTTGTCAACTGGTTTAAGTCTTGGAATTGATTGAAGAACTACAATATTCTTTAGTGGTTCAAGCCAGGGTTCCATAGACCAGATCTAGAGCTTCTTGCCAATATAAATCAAGTAAGACTATATTAAACTGCCTATTGTGCATTGAGTTGTATCCCCAAAAATGTATGTTGAAGTCCTGACATCTGATACCTATGAATGTGACTTTATTTGGAAATAGGGCTATTGCAAATGTAATTAATATTTAAACTAAGGAGAAGTCATACTGGAATAGGGTAGGCCCTTAATCAAATATGACTGATATGAAAAAAATAAAGAGAGAAAAACACAGGGAGAATGCCATGTGAAGACAGAGACCGAGATTAGAGTGATATGTCAACAATCCAAGGAATGCCAATGACTGCCAGCAACACCAGAAGCTAAGACAAAATCATGGAACAGATTTTCCTCTTAAAGGTTCAGAGAGAACATTACACTGCCTACACCTTGATTTCAGACTTCTAGTCTCTAGAACTGTGAGAGAATGATTTCTGTTGCTTAAAGCTACCTAGATTGTGATACTTTGTTACAGCAGCCTTAAGAAACTAATACACTCCCAGCTATTCAGGACCCAGAGCATAATAAATGATTGGCCAATGCTGACAATCTCTGTCAGTAGACTACCGTGATGATTGCTTTTGTTCTGTTATCCATTATGGTAACCAGCTCATCTTACTTTTAGTGATTAAGTGCTGTCTCTTGGCTCCTGCTGTCCAGGATCCCATCATTTCCACTGAATTCAGGAATGAAAAGATTTCTTTTACACAGTGGAAATCATGGCAAAGTGAACAGATATGTGACAGACTGATATACATCCAAAAGCAGGATGGAATTATTAACTAGATCATACAAAGAATTTCTACAAATCAGCAAGGCAAAAATAGGTAATCAAGTTCAACGTCGCTCCTTATCAGGGAAATACAAATCAAAACCACACTCAGATATCACCTCACGCCAGTCAGAGTGGCCAAAATGAAGAAATCAGGAGACTATAGATGCTGGAGAGGATGTGGAGAAACGGGAACCCTCTTGCACTGTTGGTGGGAATGCAAATTGGTGCAGCCGCTCTGGAAAGCAGTGTGGAGGTTCCTCAGAAAATTAAAAATAGACCTACCCTATGACCCAGCAATAGCACTGCTAGGAATTTATCCAAGGGATACAGGAGTACTGATGCATAGGGGCACTTGTATCCCAATGTTTATAGCAGCACTCTCAACAATAGCCAAATTATGGAAAGAGCCTAAATGTCCATCAACTGATGAATGGATAAAGAAATTGTGGTTTATATACACAATGGAATACTACGTGGCAATGAGAAAAAATGAAATATGGCCTTTTGTAGCAACGTGGATGGAACTGGAGAGTGTGATGCTAAGTGAAATAAGCCATACAGAGAAAGACAGATACCATATGGTTTCACTCTTATGTGGATCCTGAGAAACGTAACAGAAACCCGGGGGGGGGGGGGAGGAAAAAAAAAAAAGAGGTTAGAGTGGAAGAGAGCCAAAGCATAAGAGACTGTTAAAAACTGAGAACAAACTGAGGGTTGATGGGGGGTGGGAGGGAGGGCAGGGTGGGTGATGGGTATTGAGGAGGGCACCCTTGGGGATGAGCACTGGGTGTTGTATGGAAACCAATTTGACAGTAAATTTCATATATTAAAAAATAAATTAAAAAAAAATTAATAAAAAAAAAAGAAAGAGCATCATTCTCACCCTTACAACAAGAATAAAGCTGAAGAAGTGCAAAAAAAAAAAAAAAAAAAGGTAATCAAAAAGAAGTTGTCCACTGTGCAGAAATGTAGAAATTGTGGCTAGAAATGTCGAAATGTTTAGCCACACTAGTCATCAAAGAAGTGTAAATTAATATAATGACAGATTCCTTTATGCCCATGATATTAGAAAAAACTAGAATGTCTGTTGAAGGAGGTAATCAAGTAAACATTACCAGTTGATCTATGAACTGGACCCAGGAAACTGGAGTCTCCCACCCCCTCCTTTTTTCTTGGAATGTGTGTTCTGCTTATTTTCCCTGTTCTCAGAAGCTGCTCCAAGGACACAACCCTGAGATAAAAATGTGGTGTTAAAGCTATCTAGATGATTTAAATGACTGAACCCAGTTAAGGCCTCTATATAAACTTTTAAGATTCTGTGGTAGGTGCTGAGATCTCATCTTGTGTCCATGACAAGCCTAGCCTCATATGTAAGTTCCTTTGCTTATTAAACCCACCACCTGCCAATCTGGAGTGGTCTGCCTCTTTATTTGGTCTCTCCCTGCCCTGTGGGTACAAGGGCCAGTTTGCAAACCAACAGTGTCACATGGCACCAAGCATTGGTAAGGATAGGAGATAAGAATTCTGATGATTATTGATTGGAGTGTAAATGGTTCAGCCATTCAGAGAACAATCTATATATATCCTGTATCCTGTATCTTAGTATTCCTATCTCAGAGAAACTATCGCCCAAACCCATGGAGGGACATACACAAAGATTCTTAATATAGAATTACTTATGAAAGTAGCGAGTTGGAGGCAATCTAGATATCTATCATTAGGGAAATAATTAAATTATTTTTTAGAGTAGAATGAAATTGTGGATGCACGCTATGCAATATGACACAGAAAGTCTTGTTGAATTTTCTTGCCAAAATAGACCATTGCTTGAATTTTTCACTCCATATCTCTCTACTTCTTTGGTCCAGGTGATTTTTATTCCTTGTTAGATGATTACAACAGCCTGCAAATAGTCTCCATACTCTACTTTTGGAACTTCCAATCTATTTTCAACATGGTGAAAAAAAATGACCTTAAAATGTGTCAGTGTTCCCAGATAAGAACATATATGCCTTCTCATTGATTCAACTTTTGTGTTACACTCTCAAATAAGATTTTACAATTTGGAGTTTTTGTTTGTTTGTTTTTTACTTACTTAATCATGTATTGATTCTATAAAGATTTATTGCTTACCTACCCTGTATTTAGTCAGTGCTCTAGGCACTTTTGTACTGAAGTACAAAAGTGAATACTGACTTCAGTACAAAAGTGCATAAGACAAACAAAGCCTTTACTCTCAAGGAAGGTGCATTCTAGCAAGAATTTTAGATAATAAGAATGCAATAAATAAATGTAAAATACAGTGCTAGGGAGTCATATGTGCTTTGAAGAAATATAGTATGGGATTAGAATATGAGAAGTAAGCAAGGCAATTGCTATTTGTAAAGGTCTATACTTTCTTATTTATTTTTATTCCCAGTTATTTTATTTTTGTTCACTATTATATATGGAGAAACAGAGTTCAGAGAGCAAAATAATACTTCAAAAATTATTAGTATTGGTGTCCTAAAGATACACTATGTCAAAAGCTAAAAAAGGAACATTCAGAGAGCAAAAATAAACTCTAAGATATTAAAGATTCTAAAAGCAGAAATACAAAGCCTTACAAAAATGTTAGAATATAATCTCTAAGAAACTATAATAAAAAGATAAAGATGGAAACAGAAAATAAAAATAAGAAAATAGAGGATCAGTACAGTCAGAACAACATAAAGATAAAAAGATTCCAAAAGAAAGAACAAAAAGGGAATGCCTGGGTGGCTCAGTCAGTTAAGCATCTGACTTCAGCTTGGGTCATGATCTCAAGGTTCGTGAGTTCAAGCCCCACATCGGGCTCTGTGCTGACAGCTCAGAGCCTGGAGCCTGCTTCAGATTCTGTGTCTCCCTCTCTCTCTGCTCCTCCCCACTCATGCTCTCTCGCTCTCAAAAATGAATAAAGCTTAAAAAATTGTTTTTAAAAAGAAGAAAGAAGAAAGAGAAAAGACAAGAGAACGATTATCAAGTAATAAAATAATATTAATATTGATAATAACAATAATGAAATGCTTAAAATGCAGCATGTGATTTCCCAAATTTAATGAGCCTGTCAAGTGTTTGACATAATGGTTGGAAAAATATTTTACACTAAGTCACATCAGTCATATGAAATTTCAGAACACTGGAGAACCATAGAAATTTCTAGAAGCATTCAGGGTTGGGTTAGGATAGAACCACTTTACATGGGTTGTAAACACATTGAAGGATTTTTTACTTTTAGCAGAGAATTTAGGAACAATTAGGTAACAGGTTCATAGAAAACTCAAAAGAAATTACAACAAAGAAAAATGTCATTAGAAATATAGTGCATTACATAATTTAGCTATATGTAATATCCACAGTTAGAAAAATGTAAATATTAAATATTTGACTAATAACTTAGCCAACTAACAAAAGTTAGTTAAATATTTAGTATACATATATTCTAACAGTGGAGAGGTTGGGGTGAGGAAATGTACAGAGGTGTGCGTTGATGGAGAAAGATTAAGTTCTTGTTGTCAATAGTTGGATATCAATAGATACTATTTAAAACTTTAAAAAGTGATGAAAACTGTAAAATACAAGCAGAGAGGGGCAAGTTGGAACCCAACATCATCTTTTTCTTTTTTCTCTTACTTTCTACCCACCTCCTTCTCACCGACAAATAATCTGGTTTGAAGGTAAATGGCAGAAAGGGACTGCTGATATAATCCTGATTTTTGCTCTTCTCAATGTTTTTTTTGTTTGTTTATTTTTGGTTTTGGGTTTTTTTTTTTTTGGATTTTGAGAATAAGGAAACTTTCACTTTAGCTTTTCTTCCATATTCTCAATTCCTTCCTCTGTCATTACTTTGATACTGATGTCTTCTCTCTGAAAAGAAAATGGAAGCTTTAATTATTTTTCATATACTTCTAAAATGCATATCTGATGGCTTCATGAAAAACATGATCTCAATATCGTCTCTAAAAAATGGACATTATTACCTCTCTATTGCCAGATCGTTGAAAGCAATGTGACAAATGAGGATTCTAGAATAATGCCTGGCATATAAGAAGTTTACAATCAGTGGTGGTTGTTGCTAGTGATTGTAGGCCTAGTACTAGTCCTCATTTTACTTGCTCTGTTGTTGCCAAAACTGAGTCATGTCACTGTGTGTATAAAATGCAACTGATGGATGCAATATGCCTAGGACAGCATATGCAATCAGTAAATATTTGTGGAATGAATAAATCAATATATATGGGAATGAGAGCTTGGTGCTGGAGGCTTTTTTCTATAAAATTGACTGTCCTATTTACAGTGAAGTGATCTTTCTGGTTAGATTTTTCCCCAGAGAATTCTATTTTTATTTTAATTGAAGAGTGGTTATAAAGCTAATTGACTATTTGCATTTGCAGGAAACTATTCCCACCTCCCATCAACCCCAAACCCCAAGGAGCAATCAATGTTTAGAGGTTTCCACCCATACCAGTGGTTTAAAAGAAGTAAAGCCCAAGATTAATGTATATAGCTTGTCAGATATGTACTTAGATTTTTTTTAATGAATCCAACTCAGGCAAGTCAGTAATTAATGCCATAAAATTCAGCTCAACAGAAACTCAATTGAAAAATGAGAACAACATAACAGAGAGTTCTATTGAAAGAGTGGCTATCCAAGGTTGCTATTTTTAAAGCCTAATTCAAGGCACTTTGCCACGTACATGAAAGCAAAGATAGAGGCACATCCTATTATATAAACATAAAACTTTTCTTTATGTCTTTAGAGCCATATTCAGTATGGACATGTTAGATGTAGATAATGTTTAAGAAAAGTGCTAACATGTATTTTGAGAGCAGGATATCAAAATGAGACAAAGAAAGTGAAGAAAATAAGTAAATGTGTAAGTCTACAAGTATATTTATATATTTAGAAGACAGAAATATTCAACGTAGGGGCACCTTGGTGACTCAGTCTGTTGAGTGTCTGACTCTTGAATTCAGCTCAGGTCATGATTCTAGGGTCATGGGATCAAGCCCCGTGTAGGGCTCCATGCTGAGTGTAGAGCTTGGTTAAGATTCTCTTATCTCTGTCTCTGTCTCTGTCTCCCTCTGCCCCTCTCCCCAACTCTCTCTCTCTCTCTCTCTAAAATAAAACTTTATTTTTAAATTTTTGAAAATTCAATGTGTTTTATTAAAACAATTATCTAAATAGTTATAAGAAAAATAAGTTACTAGTGGTCTTAGAAAAAAAACTTTAAGGATTACAAATTTATTAATTTTTTAAATGTTAATATTTAACTGGGTTTTTTCTCCAATAGGAAAAATTAAACAAAACAAACAAACAAAAAAAAACCTGACGAGGGAAGAAAATAGGCTACGACTAATTTAAAATTTGATAATTCCACAGATATACTCATGACAAAAAATTCATCCTTCATCTAACATTGTGATGTCAACTAGACTAAAAATATGTAGGAGACAGAAATTTTCACCTGTAAGAGAATTATTTTAAACCAAATTTAGATTAATTGATCATCAAGTAAAATCTAAGCATAAATTGCTATGGTTCAAATACTAATATTTTATGAAATCAATTATTTCACATTTGAGTAACATTGTCTTTTCAGTCACTTGTACCTGGTGCTAAACCTGTATGCATGGGTTGTGGTATTTCTATATGTATTACTGAAACAATTTACAAGAAGAAATGAGGGTATTAGGAGGTTTAGAATCAAATCTTGATACAAAAATTTTCATTTGAAAAAGCACAACTGGCTATAGTTTATGGTTTACACATTATTTTCCAAATTCTGGGTTGTTAAAACAGCTTAGGTTCCAACTTGAAATTTTCTAGTTCCATATTCAATTTTTGTAAGTAATGTGTATAAGTTCCTCCAAAATAAAAATGAATACAACCATGACTCTATCAGCATATTTGGCTCTGTGACCTTGCTGGTGAAGATTATATTAGTACTTTGGAGCATATTATGTAGTATGCTTCAGTACACACACTTCAATAGCTTTTCTTTTTACCACACAATCAAGTTGAATTTTCAAAAGGCAATATTCAGATCTCCCTTTAATATGACCTTATTTTATTCATCCCCTACAACAAGCCACTGTCAGAAACAAACATATCCCATCACCTTCACGTATATGCATATACATTATACACCTTCTCTCCACCTGCTAGGCTCAGTGGTCAATGCTCAGCCAGGGTGGTGTTCCACCCTGTGGTTTTCCAGTAATGACAACCAGCACTGATCTCTCCCCTGTCTTGGAGAAGTTACAACATGTCCTATGTTGTCCACTGATTTTTGATTTGCTATCTTTATTATTATATAAACACACACACACACACACACACACACACACACACACACACACACGTTCTTACAGTTATAAAGCTCTTTCTCAAACAGATTCTAAGCTACCAAAATAGATTAATTTGGACTTCAGTTTCTCAAGTGTCTTGTATTTATCAAAAACAACCACCATAACAGCTATAAAAACACTGCTGTTAATTTTCCAACTTGATAAATATAATAGTGTTTCTCCCTGCTAAAAATCCTTTATTCATTGACAGATTGTTCCTGGTTGCCAGCATGGAGACGGGAAAAAGCTAGAAATCAGGGATAAAAATAGAAAGGTGTGGTAAGTAGTTGGCTTGAGGGCCTTGAAGGAAATTTATTCACTCATCAAACATTTATTTAATGTCTCCTATGAATTAAGGATTGTGGTGTATTCAAAGGTGAAATATGTGTACCTGCATGTAAGCAGTTTCACATACTCACATTCTGTAGAGTAAGACAGCAAGAAATCAATATTTATAACCTCATGGGACAAGCACTATAATATGCGTTTGCATAGAGTGTGGGGAACATAAAAGAAGGGAAGCAAAATGAGTCTGTCTAGGAGAAAGTATCTCAAAGCAGGAATCCTGGAGGTGACTTTTGAACTGGGCCTCAGGGAGAATAAGAGTTAGCTAGTCTCACAGGGGAAGGTCATTTAATACAAAAAGAGCATCACGTGCCCAAGAAGAGAGGCAAGAAAATATGGGATGTATGCAGGGAATCACAAATAGCTCGGTATAGCTAAAGAGTGGAATCCATACAGGAGAGTAGGAGGGAAAAAATATGAGCAGAGTGTGACAGAGATCAAATCATAGTATGCCATGGCATTCAGATTTGATCATGTAGAGGATAGAGAGCCACAGGAAGGTTGATAAACCGGGCAGTGGTGGGATCATATTTGCATCTTAGAAAGATCACTTTGACACCTGTGCCAAGGATAGACTGGGGGGGAGGAGTTAGAAGGCAGGGAGATAATTTAATAATACAAAAGAGAAATGATGAAGGGCTGAACAGGCTAGAAGAGCAGTGGAGACAGAGAGGAGGGAGCCAGTTTAAGGAACAGAAGAGGGAATGAAATGAATAGCATTCAGTAACATCATGTAAGTGAGAGAGGAGCCTAGATTGGTCCCACAATGATGGCTGGAGTGACAGAATGGACGATAATGCAATCTATCAAGAGAGAAACTTAGGAGGAAGATTGTGGGGGGAAAGGTATGAGGACCTATTAAATTTGCAATGTGAAGGTTGGGATGGTCAATTTACTAGGATATATAAGTGTCCTGAGGACAAGAGAGAAATTTGGGCTAGAAGCCAAGTATGTAAATGAGGTTTCTCTGGAAAAATAGAATGGAGAGAAGAGGGCCAAGAACAAACCCTGGATGCTCTCATCATGTATTTTGTGGTTGTTCAGCAGAGTGTAAGATCAACTTATTGTGATTAAAACTTGGGGCTGAGATGAGGGTTCCACAGTTGGCCAGAGTTTGTGTAATTTGGACTTACTATTGGTGGAAATGCAGGGAAAACAGAGGAATCCTTATGGGGTTGACCACATGTGTAGCAAAAGGGAAAGAGTGAGGGGTCGGGCTTGAAAGCTGTCAGTCAAACATCTAAAATGGAGTCAGACTTTATTAAACCCTCCGCCCTACAGAACTCCATGCTGGCCCTGGACCATATCTGGTCTCAGATATTTAAACTTCAAATTTATCTGTGCCATGGAATTTGGAAATTTCTTTGTTACAGCAATCTAAACTCTACGCTGCCTGATACAGTGAGTGATGCCGTGAATCCGTAAGAGGTAAAGTCCTCAAAACACATGAAAGAGAAATGAAGCTATAATAGTGACAAGGAGGGAGACAAAAAAAAGAAGGCTATACATACTTGTCATATTCCTCAGAAATAAATAAAAGAAGATGGAAGGAAGGAAGGGAGGGAGGGACAGAGAGAGGGAGGGAGGGAGGGAAGGAAGGAAGAAAGAAGAAATAAACAGGGAGAAAGATTTCATAAAGAGGCTGCAAGTCTGAAGGAGAGAATGCTGGGCCCTCTCCTGCTGTCCTGGCCCTTACATGAGCTACCAACATGATATGGGGGGAAACAAGAGACGCCTCTGTTCGAATGGTTGGCAAGAAAGATGAATCTTTTGAGAGAATGATAGTTCACACTTAAGCAAAGTAGTTGAAGGGAGAATTTTGTGAGAGGTATGAGTTAAAATGGTGGGTTTACAAGAGATTAGGGCCTCCCTGGGGCAGAACAGACTCATTTTAAGAAGATGAATCCTGGAGGAAGCATGGAGTAGTTGGAAAACGGGATTAGTGTGTGGGAAAACAATGGAAGGGAGTTGCATTCTCCTCAAGGGATGAGAATGATGGGGAAGGGAAAGAGGGTAACTAGTGGACTCTGGGTTAGATATGAATCATTTAGGTAAGCTCTGATGTGAAATAATGCTTGGACTTCAACCTGTACGTGGTAGGGAAGTGACAGCCTTTGAGGAGAGAGGTATGATCAGACTGACCTTTTAGAAAACCTAGTCTAAGAACAAACAGAAAAAGTGAACAATTAGGGGCAAATAAAGTAGTCAGGAGATAGAACTAATAAATTTTAGTTGGTTGAAGAGTTATAACTTGTATAAAATCTACAAATTCAAGTGGTAGGAAATTGACATTCTTCCTCTGGGCTTCTGAAGCACTTGTTTCTACCTTAATGACACACTTATCCACATTGTATTATGCTTTTTATGTTTTCACATTTGTCTTCTCTGTAGCCTGAGAGCCCTTTCTGAATAAGTGCTGTCTTTTTCATACCTGTATCCCTAAAGGTCTGGGCCTGTCACAGAAAGGCATTCAGCAACATTTTTTTAAGTGAATAAATGAGGCTATTGGAATATTTAAGACATATGGTGAATAGGCCCCCTACCAAAAGAGTGACAACAGGTGTGGAGAGAAAGGAGGACATCAGAGGCATAAGGTATCAGAACATGGTGAATAAATGAGGAAAAGAGAAAACTGAGCACCAAGTCCGTATCCAGACTGAAAGACATTTTGGGCTACAACAGGCACAGATACAACTTGGGACAATGGGAACAAGCAGACATAGAGGTCCCCGTCCAGGAAACTTGCCACTTCCTGTCATTTCAGCTCATATTTGTTGGGGCCTGGGAGTGGCATGGAGGGTAGGAGAGGTGGAGGGAACAGTGAGAGCAAGATATGATTTCCTATTATATGATATAAGAAGAATCATAATGTAAATTCAAAGGTACATAATCAACTGAAAGTCCAGAAATAAAAGACAAAGTTCTAGATACAGATTAGTATATGAAACTGGACTAAGCTATTGATGCTCTGGTAATACTTTTAAGGGTGTTTCTCATTTCAAAGTTCTATGAGATTTGAACTAAAGCTTTCATAATAGGCAAAAATGTATTTACATCAATATCAAGTATCACTTACACAATGCCTTCAGAGAGCATATGTATGGAGTATCCTATGTAAGTGAATGAAAATTTTATGACCAAACTATTTCAAGGAATTAAAAGAATATAATCAACTGTCTGGGTCTCAACTGAAGCAGAAACAAAGGCAGATTATGACTACCAACATAGTGAACTGAGTATCAAGACATTCCAAAATAACATAAAATCAATAAAATTTATAGAATGATCAACAGCAATATAACAAGTATGTTGACAATAATAAAACTGATACTCTATGGGACGCCTGGATGGCTCAGTCGGTTAAGCGTCTGACTTCGGCTCAGGTCATGATCTCGCAGTTCGTGGGTTCGAGCCCCGCATCAGGCTCTGTGCTGACAGCTCAGAGCCTGGAGCCTGTTTCATACTCTGTGTCTCCCTCTCTCTCTCTGACCCACCCCTGTTCATGCTCTGTCTCTCTCTGTCTCAAAAATCAATAAAC